>NC_142749.1:6292635-6480135 GCF_051943395.1 Hippocampus bargibanti | reverse complement strand
TAGTCAGACCTTTTTAGCGATTTTTAGCATTTTTCTTAGCTACACAAGATGGCAATGCTAATGTTGGTTCTGCTGCAAATATGCTGCTCTATGTGAACTCAGCAGTCCAACAAGAGCAATCATCCCATATAACCAAACTTAGAGGGAAAAACTTGTTCAAACACTTGAGCCCTTTTTGTTTCACTTTTCCTTTGCTGCTATTGTTTGAAAACTTTTGCTTATTTCATGCTGAGATCTACATCTTTTTTTGTCCATTTTTCATTTTTTTCCTGAATTTATCATAAAAAAATGTTAAAGACATGCTTAAATCTACCTACAAGCTAAAGTCACTGACCCTTGGATGTATTCCCATTTAAACTGCATTTTTTTCTCATGAATTAAATCTAATAATAATAATAATACATTTCATTTGTAGGCACCTTTCAAAAAGTATCAAGGTCACTTCAGTCACTGGCTCAGTTTTTCTGTGGGTGAGCAGCGGCAGCCACACGCGCCAGCGTTCACTCAACCCGGAATACGTAACTCAAATAAATAAAAAGCTAGCTAGCTATTAGTTAGCTAACAGATAGCCAGCTAGATAACTAGCTAGCTAATAGATAGCTAATAGATAGCCAGCTAACAAGCTATCCAGCTAATAGCTAGCTAGCCAGCTGGATAGATAGCTAACAGATATTAGCTATCAAGCTAATGAATAGCTAATAGATATCCAGCCAATAGACAGATATCTAATTCGTCAACTTGGATCTCAGAGATCTTTTTGGAACACAAGAGCTAAACCGAGTCAATGACCTCACAGTGCACAGGTTCGAGTCCAGCTAATTTTCAAATGCGAAGTAAAAAAATAAAAAAATACTTATTGTCATTTACATGGGACAATTTACACCTGTGTTTTCAAAGTTCAAGGTTGTCACCTTTTTCGCCTTGCCTGTTTTACAAAATGCAAGGTCATTGATTTGGACATTTATTTTTGAATCATTTAATGCTAACACCACATGACCTAGTTATTTATAATGCAGTACAGTTTATCGCCACCCATGGGTTTACTCGACAAATGTATTTTTTTCTTATCGTTATGCAGTACAGTATTTAGATATTTTTTATTTGATGTACAAGGATCTGGTGCAGTGACAAAGCGTCTAGCTTGGAAAAACTTGTAATGACGGGCAATTGCCAGCAGAGGACAACAGTGAATTTTCATCGATGACAACCCTGATTGATTGTTCCTTTTTAAGGTGAGTAAACCGAAGAAGGAAAGAGCAGATGAAAAGGACGAAAGAAGTATCCAATCAATTTCAAAAATGGAGAAAGACATGCAGCTGAGAGAAGATATGCACTTTCAAGTTAAAAGTGACAGAGGTTGTCCTCAACTGTACAAAATCAATGCCATTTGACTTTTGTGGCTACGGCAAGGATACCAAAATCCCTAATTTGACTAAACGTTAGCATAGCCTCTGCAACCAAAATAGCTACTTTGTAAGACATTCCAAAGAAAATTTTCCCAATTGATTTTTGTTTTCAAAATGGATCTTATTTAGAAGCTGGCAAGGTTGGAGTGTGATGAAACAATTCAGAAACTCACTGCCATTTTCCTTTGGTGTCAATGGGAGTCAATTCAAGCAAGATTTAGTTCATCCTTGACAGCCAAATTGGCTAGAAAGGACTTTTCAAACCAACTTTATTCCAATTTTTGTGAATCGAATTTTTCAAACCGGATCTCACTGGAAAGTTGGTTATGACGACTATGAAACGGGTCACAAAGTCATTATTAATCAATGGGATACCACTAAAATTAACAACTGGATTCAAAGCAGATGCAACCCCCGCATTGAGAATAACAATATTGCACATGTATTTTCTGCTCTGCTTATCCTAACGAGGGTCGCGGCGGCGCGTGCTGGAGCATATCCCAGCTGTTTTTGGGCAGCAGGCGCAAACAACCATCCACACTCACACCTATGGACAATTTAGAGCATTCCAGTAAACTGCCATTCCATGTTTTTGGAATGTGGGAGGAGGCCGGATTACCCGGAGAAAACCCGCACAGGCCTGGAAAGACAAATGAAGTCTGGCATACACAAGCTCGTTTTGGAGAAGACTCAGGTGGGCTCCTGCGCTACTTGTTGAAAACCAATTTTTCAATGAGTTCGATGTCAGTCTCCAGCTGTTGCATATTTCCCTCCAATCGTGTCTTACGGTTCTTCAACAACGGTGTGTCTATGACAAATGGCAGGCGCTGGTAGGACCAGTTCAGCTTTCCAAGTTTCTTCTTCAGGTCCTAAGATTGACGAGAAAAAAACATAACATCGTAATACAGAAAAAAAACAATCATAAAGGGACACACAGGGTTTGTGTCTTGTGCCACATTTCACATTAACCTCCAGTCTACTGAGCTTGAATTAAAAAAAAGCAAATATGTAAACATGTAAATGTGTGAATGAATAAATGCATACATAAACAAATAACTAAACACATGAAAAAAATAAATAACTACATAAATAAATACATAAAGAATTAACGCTGAAATGCAGCTTCTATCATGCTGAGTTCTGATAGACACTGGTCACATAGTGGAATCCTCCAAAGCCAAATACAGAACTTTTCCAGGTAAATAAATAAATAAATAAATAAAAACAAACAAATGAAACATGAAACTGGACATTAAAACGTTGTCATCATGTTCATTGACCACAAATTCTATGATATAAGCTCAATAAGCATTTCCGAAAGCGTTAATTCCACATGCATCTTTAGTTTTTTTTCTGTGTTTGTAATACACGCAAGAGCACCCGTAATGACAATTATGACATTAATACTTTGAAAGGTAGTCTGTCGCTGAAAGCACAAAGCTATCTGCTGAGATGCACTTACGGCTTGACTTTTAAAAAAAATGAACACCAAACATCATCAGAACTGTGATTTCAAATCTTTTTATTTCTCCAGACCAAGGATGAGCAGCTTGAAAAACACCAGGGACAATCATTTTTCGTGACTTCCTAACCAGATGTACGACAAAAAACTATTTGAAATATAAAGAAAATGCACACTATTAATGTGGGATATATTTTTAAGTGCAGGTTAAAAAAACATGCACAATCTGTCAGAAATGTTTGTTTGGACACCGTGAACAAAGGCTGGAACACAGGAAGATTGTCTTTTACTGATGGCAGGGGAAGGCAGCCATTTATGACCGACGCCCAACCTCTGCAGCCCTCTGCCAAGCTATTTATTGAAAGTAAATGCAAATTTAAGTGATACATTAGCAAAACAGTCTTCTCGATTTGAATACCACACCGCTGGATGACCCAAGCACCAACATCCAGAAACCAACACATCATAGTAGATATTTTAATAGGTTGTCTAACCACGGATTGGTAGATTTGTAACCTGGCTCATGAGCTCTTCTTGTGAAGGAGTTTACCAAGTCCCAAATTCTGCCCAAGGCGAGATCTCCTACCCGAGGATGACAGTTTAACAGGCTGTGTTTGTTCACCTTCGATGGACCCCAGATTTTCTATGCTTCCATTGTGGGCTTTGTGTTTGGCCAACTAAGCATACGACAGCAAGAAACTTTAAAATATGATAACTTCTATTCTGTCTATTCTCTATCACGATGTCAACACAACAGCAAATGGTCTGAAGCAAACAACAAATACTCCATTTTTTACCCTCATGCTCAGGGCTCATAAAATTAGTATTCAAGGAGGGCACAAAACTGACAAATCTAGAAATGAATATTAAGGACGCAAATTTATTTAGTACAGTAAAGTCTCGTTATATCGATATCGGATATATCGATAGTCCCGGTTATATCGATACTATTTCTATGCACGCACGGAGAAAATTACATGCAAACAGGGTCGGATATATCGATAGTCCCGGTTATATCGATATTTTTTCGGACTGCCTTGAATATCGATATAACGAGACTTTACTGTATGTATTTTTTTTTGCTAAATCCAAGTCATTCAAAATTGTAATATTATTGCTATATCATGTTTGTCCTGCATATTTCTCCTGAATCCTACTACAGTGGGATCACGGTTTACAAACCTCTTGGCTTACGAACTTTTCGGTTTACGAACGTTACATTTATGAAAATTTTACCTTGGCATACAAACTATTTTTCGGGATACATACGGAGCTGCCACAATGACTGATGTGTCGTTCGTGAATGAACCCGTTCTCCAAACAAGGAATGGCAGCAGACTTTTTTGTGTGTGTGTGTGTGGGGGGGGGGGGGGGGGCACAGCTTGAAAAAAAAAGAAAAGGGGGAAAAAAACAAGTAAAATGGTGAGCAAATGGATAGAAAACAGTGAAATTTGGACACATTTCAAGTTTGATAGTTCAAAAGCAGAGTGTAGACTGGAAGGTTAAATATCCCATCTATCAGGCTCCACAAATAACCCGCACAAGTCATCTGTACACTTGATGCAAGAAGCTATTAACCCAGCTAAATAGATCACAATTGATGAACTAGATACAATTATCACAGAGAAAGCACGTACAAGGGATCATTCCTCAAGATGGTGAAAGAAGCCTATGTTCCTCATCAAGTATTTAATGCAGAGGAAACCACTCCATTCCATCAAGCCATTAACGACCATCACAAAAGTAAATAAAATGACTTTATTGTACAGTACATCTTATTTCTTTAATCATAATACTACAGCACATTTATTATACATAAAATAAAAATATTTTTTGTAGTTTTAAGGGCTAGAAAATTAGAAAGCAGAAAATTATGTTTCATGGGGACCTGGGAACGGATTATTCTCATTTTAATGGTTTCCTGTGGGAAATTATTTTTTGGGATTGACACTTTTCGCCTTACACACTCTGTCTGGGAACCAATTAAGTTCGTAAGCCAAGGTCCGACTGTATTCATAAAGTGGTACAGAGTAATCTAAGACACTTAAGAGTGACGAAAACATTCAAATTCCTCATTATTTTGATTGTACTGTTTGTTAACAGATTATTTTCAGTCGTTTTTATTTTTTTTTACTGTTTGGTTATTGACAAAAACCAAACAACAATCATGTGAGGTCTCATGTCACTATCATATCAAGATTTTTTTGCAACAATATCCATTCGTCTAAACACATTCTTTCATTACTTTGCTGCTGTGAAATGTAAATTTCTCCAGTATGAAACTAATAAAGGCTAATCTAATCCAATCAAACATAATATAATCTAATCAAGTGTTTTTGAGAGTTTTGAAAGGCGCTTGGAAATCAAATGTATTGTTCTTGTTCTTATTCTTATTGCATTGGTAGAATAAGTACTAAGCAGCAAATAAATTAGAATGTCCACGTGCCCATTGAAATGTTTAATCCCCTCGTCATATTACATATACAGTAGAGTGCACAACAAATTAATACGTACGTAATACGTAGTTTTCAAATCTGAAGTCAAGAATAATTATTAAAGTAGTATTAAAGTAGATCATCAATAAGTCTTGACCTCAACATGATTACAATACATTGTGTGCTGCTAATTAACTTATTGTGATTTACATGGGACAATTTGAATATTTGTTTCAGGCTTTAGCAAGCATCGTGGAATTTCACAAGTTTGATTTGCTTTTGCGGGCCAAGTAAAATGATGTAGCGGGCCAGATTTGGCCCCCGGGCCTTGACTTTGACACGGGATCTAGGACGATTGACATTTGTCTTGTACTGCCACCTGCTGTCGACTGAAATTTAAAAGTGCCTTTGACTTTGCAAATATGTTTACATTTTTTTGTTGTTTGTTTGTTTGTTTGTTTGTTTAATCTGTCAAATGACATCGTTTGTGATCAATTACCTCAACAATGACACGACACTCGTCGCCTGTCAGGTTTTCGATATCCGGCTCCTCTGGTTTCATCATCTCAATGATACTTTTCTCCTCCATAGACCTTGGGTACTTTCCTTTGCGCCGCAGCAGATATGCAGGTAGCTCACCATAATCCTTCAAAAAAAAAAGAAGAAAAAAAACAACAGCACTTTTCCAAAAAGTAGATCAGCAATAAGTCTTGACCTCAACATGAGTACAATACATTGTGTGCTGCTTAAATGTTCTCTGTATGAATACCTTTTTCCTGATGTACACAGGCACAAGTCCCGAGAGTTTATTATGAAACTCCTTGTGCCCCTTGTTGGTGTCAACAAAACAAAGAGGTGGCTTGCACACCTTTTGCGTAGGTGTAAACATCCTTTTGGCTGGGAGGCCGGCGGGGAGCAGAAATGCCCCCGCTGGCACCATCGGCTTCTTTGAGGCGCTGGTACAATACACATTCCTGACATGTGGTTTGACTGAAAAACATTACATAGGTGAGAAAAGAACAATCGACACTCAAAGGTGAGGTGAGAGACTCACTATCGGGCAACTTTGATTCAAGTGAGAACTTTGTCAGGTAATTTGCTGGATGCTGCAGCTCGATTACTGTTGTCGTTATGTTATTTTGTCTTGAGGTGGACACATACCTGAAAAAAAATAGCACACACAAAAGAAATGGAAGCATTTTATAAAACGGAGCTAGTTTAATTGCACAACAGAATATAGTTTAGGTATTATTAACATGAAATAATATCATGCTCATTATAAAATTATTTCCATTAATATATGCTATGACACAAATGTATGCATTTGAACATATTACGCTAGCAGTCCAACTGGTCGAAAATGTCAAAGGGTACATTGAAAACATTTTTTTTGAGTGTATGATTAAAATAAATAACAAAAACAAAGTACGATACCTCTTTTGCTTCTCCATGACAGCATTATTTTGAATGAAATTATGAATTGTGTCCTGTGGGTACATTTCCCCAATGCAACTCATCGAGGTGACTCCAATAAGCAAGCACTGAGGCAAGCTTGGTGGTTCCGATCCAAATACTTTCGAGCAACGGATGATTACGTCTGCATGCAATGCTGTGTAACGAATTGACAATTGACGATGCAATGTTGTGTCTGTGTAATAAGGCGAGCCGCCATCTACGCGTCCCAATCTAGTTTCGTCCTCCCGCATGACGTCACCGTGTTTCTCTGTGTGTTAAGGGTGAGAGTTGAAACCCTAATAACCGAACGATGTCCTTCGATTGTAAAGTTAAAAAAAGAAACGACTTCAATTTAATTCCAATATCTTAAATTACTGCCCGAGGAAGATAGCCACTGTGGTAAAACGGATATGCATGATGTCAAACTCTTTTTTAAATTTCAGTAAGTTCCACTCTCTTAAAATGTGCATCAATGCCGTTTTGATTAACTTTAATTTTGCCAGCGATACAAATTAAAACGACGTTTTAAAACGATATAACTCACACGACGATGGCAATCTGACCTGGCGATTTGTTGTTAATTTATAGTCTTACACTATATAGTACATGCCGCTTGTAATCTTGAAACGAACCTCGTTATCCGAATGTCATTTTTATTTCATTTTTGTTACTACCTGTAATGTCGAGAGGAAGTCATCCGTACTCATCATCGGGCGTCTTCCCATTTAATTTGAACTCTTAAATCGAACTGCAATATTGCAAATTTGACACTAGGTGACGCCCAATACAAAGCTAAAAGAATAACTTTTTTAATGGGATGTCCCGTCGCCTGCTCGACTATCTCCCGCGTATCATTTCTCGAAGTGGATAGGTTCAACTGTTAGTATGCATTCAAAAAGGTTGTTTAAATTAGGCATTTTTGGCCTGCAATGACGGGTTTGCACCAGGGTCCTGAAGGCTGGGCTTTCCAATTCGGATTCTGATGTTTCTGTGTTGGGGGCTGGCAGATCCTTCTCATGCTTCAAACGTGCACGTGTTTCACTAAAGATAAATTGTACCTAGGTGTGAGAGTTTGACGGTTATTACTCTTTATTAGTCTCCCAGCGTAGAAATTTACATTTTCACAGCAGCTATGAAGTTATGACAGGAAGAGGATGGTGTGCCTTGAATGGCCAAGCCTTTTTTTAAATGGTCAGTAACTATACATATTTCATTCATCATTTAATTTGTGGATCTACCAATTTAATAAACACTTCTTAAATAGCACATTTGCTCATATTAATATTGAATAATAACCATCAATGTGAAGACACAATACGTACAGAAAAATTTTGATGGCATAGTGCCTTTAAGCTTACACGGCTGCTGTAGATATCAATTTGCAACAATTGATGCAAATTAAATATTTTATATAAATTCTTTCATGTATTTATCTTTTGAAATATTCATCCTTAAACCAACCCCAGGAGTAAAATTTCAAAGAGGGCCAACAATATGGTGCATGTAGTTAGGGGGACATTCCAATTGTTTCTGTTGCACGACAATAAACTTGTCGAAACCGACCTAATTGAAAAGTGCCATTTGCAGTCAGCCTCTTAATGGACTTTCTGAGTGTGCTTACTTTACTTGGACATTAATGTCTGGTATTTTTGTTTGTGATTCCCTACTTGAAGAATTTGTTTCCTCTGCTAAATGAACATGATGACGTTCTAATATAATCCAGAGTGTTTTATATGAATATTGGGAAAACCATCCTAAACAGAAAGATAATCAAACCCGCCGAGTGAAACATATTTTAGTAAGCTCCAGTGATGCTTTCTGGGACTGGATGGTGGGATTCAATTTATAGGGCTTCTAAATCAGGTTTGTGTTTCACACAGGGACAATCTCATCTAAACAATTCATGCGACTGACATCTTGCTGACATTAATGCAAGGTTAATGGTCACTTTTCATTTCCTGTGCTAAAAGACTTTCAAGTCAGTTTCCCACCAATTCATTTCAAATGAGTCAAAATGGGGGAAAACTATTTTGGGGGCTTTTAATGACATTCCCTTGTGTTCAATATACACAGCAATGCTTGGTGCTCCACTCTTGGACTCTGTCTGCAGGAATGTATTCTTGCAAAGTGAATTGAGAAATCATGGTGACAGATTGTCAAATTTAGGAACAAGAACCTCCTAATGTTTCTCTATTCAATTTTCAGTAGAAAATGTGGATTTGTTTTGTTGTGGGAGATAATTTGATAACAACAAGCATACCACTTTCAGACAAAAAAAGGAGTATAGTTTCACCGGTATGAGTAAAACATGTTGGTTCATCACATCTATTTTAAATCGTCAGATTCTATTTTGAAGGTAAATGTCAACATACACATGCATCACTCACAAATGTTTTTCCATCTCGAAGCGGGAAAAAAAAGTGATCAACATGACTCACCATGAATGACATTATCAATCTAAACCTGGCTAGTTCTAAACCAACTCTTCCATTTTTCACATGAAAAAACGTTTTTAGCCATCATGAGTTTGTCACTCAAACCAGTTACTCATAAAAAAAAATTGAGCGTCAAACCTCGGAATAGAAAGCAAACTTGCTCATCATCATTTGACTGCGGTGCAGTAATAATAAGACTTTTCATTTATAAGCGCCTTTCAAAACTCAAGGTCAATTTACAGTAAGAGCTGTTTCCTCCAAATTAACCATGCGGTACGTGTGCCAACACAAACTACAATTATAAAAAAACATATCAGGAGAGCACTCACTAACTGTGGGTACCCTCAGTGGTCATTCAACAAATGTCAGAAAGAAAGAATGGCGAACGAAACCAATAATTCGCAAGATTCAAAAAGGAGAGGAGTAGCAGTACCGTACATTGCAGGAGTTTCTGAAAAATTACAAAGAGTCCTTTGGCAACATAAAATTCCTACTTATTTCAAACCGATAAACACGTTAAGGCAAAAATTAGTGCATCCAATAGATAGGCTACCAAATGAAAAACAAAGTAATGTAGTTTATTCCATACATTGTAAGAATGAAAATTGTAAAGAGCAGTACATTGGGGAGACTCAACAAATTCTCAAAAAAAGACTTTATCAACATCGCAGGGATAATACTAGTGGGCCTCAATCGGCAGTACATTTGCACCTAAAAGCTAGCAACCACTCATTTGATGACAATGAGGTTAAAATCTTAGCGAAAGAACATAGATGGTTTGAAAGGGGGGTAAAAGAAGCGATTCTTATAAAACAACAAAATCCTTCATTAAACCGGTCTGGTGGGGTGAGGTTCAATTTGGATCGTTCATACAATAGCCTGCTTAGGAAAAACAGGTTAGGCAACTTTCGCAATGCTGATGAGGGTCGTTATGCTGATGAGGTGATACCGGGGGGAGTGGGGGTAATAGGCCAGTCGTTAGTCAGGAATTTAGGAACAATCAGTGGGACCACAGGGAGGGGTCCCCTGCCCCCCCCCCAACCTGAGAGTAGGGACCTATCATAGCTGTGTCCGGCACCACCATGTCTGGACATTAGGGATATATAAATGGGGCCGATACGACCAGTCAGACTTTAGTTCGCTGACGAAGCCTCTTGGATAGGAGGCGAAACGTCCGAAACCTTCAAAATTGTACAGATGACGGCTGAAGAAACCTTCTCATCGATGGACCACTCCTGTACGACTGAGAGCTTACACAGACGAATTGTAAAAAAATTAACAGTCTCAATGTCAGTAAAACATTATCTTTTGTTACATAAGATAATTAACTCATTCGCTGCCATTCCCGTATTAATTCGAGAATTGAAAAGTGTGCCATGGAGCACCATTTCCGTATTGTGTATTCGGGTTTTGGTTTTTCTTGCGGGTGTGCCGATAAAGCGCTGGTCAGACCTCTGGCGATGTTTTTCCCTTTCACAAGGGGGCATCATTTACCTTTTGTCCATGTTAGCGCTTTGTTACAGCTTCCGCTGTTAAAGCAAATCAATATGTATTATATTTTTTACAGCCCATTTCAAGCTCAGATAACTCCAGACCCATAACCCCTAGGAATTAATTCTGTTTTTTTTCTGATGAAAGAAGAGAGTACGGTTTCTAACACTGTATTTACTGTAACACTAATGTAATGTAACACTGCAAATTTCCCCATTGGGGGACGAATAAAGGTATTCTGATTCTGATTCTGTATTGAATGATTATTTAGTCCTAAAACTCAATATTCCGTGGGTCCTGCAATTTGAGTGAAAATGGCAAAAACACAGGCACTGGTGTGAAGACATTTTTGCACTACATCTGGTGGTGAATGAGTTAAATTGTTTTCAAGTCAAAAATATTTCAAATACAACGTTCCAGGAAAAGCAAAACTCCTAAAGTTTAAATAAGAGTGCACAGGAAAGTGACTCAAATGAATATGACAACTTATATAACACAGGGAACTGACAACTAAAAAAAACCTGGGAACTAACTCACACTTCCAGTGTAACAAAACAAGACACAGCTGGGAAGATGCCAAGAAAAAAAAACATACTGTAGGTATGCAGAACTCCACAATGAACACAGAGGAAGACATGCACAAGTAAAAACTCCCAATTAGATTTCTTAACTGCTGAACAAAAATTGGTTCTGGTGAAAGGTGTTCAGACAAACTAACTCACAGGTGTCAAAGTCAAGGCCCAGGGGCCAAATCCGGCCCGCCACATTTTTTTTTTTGGGCCCACGAAAGCAAATCAAATTTGTGACATTCCCCAATGCTTGCTAAAATCCTAACCAAAATTTCATATTTTTGGCTGTAAACCACAATAACAGTCATTATACTTGACTTCAGATTTGAAAACTAGTTATTTATTAATTTGTTGTGTGCTCTAATATGTGGAGGGGCTTCCCCAAATTCCTTAACGGCCATCGAGAGAAAAACATAACTACAATGTGGCCCACCGCAAAAAAATGACTTTGACACCCCTGAACTAACTGATGAAAATGACGCACAAAAAGCCAATGGCAGGAAAATGGACAGTGGATATAATTCTGAGCTCATCAAATGGAAGAAAACCCCACAAAAATTAGTTACTGCTGGCTTCAGTCTTCTTCTTTTCCTTTTGGCTTTTCCCTTCAGGGGTCGCTACAGCGAATCAATGTCCTCCATCTAACCACCAGCTACCTTCATGCCCTCTTTGTGACAACGTCTATAAACTTCCTCTGTGTTTCCTCTTCCTCTTCATCTCCTGCCTGGCAGTTCAAGGCTCAGCATCCTCCCGATGTAGTCACTGAAGGCAGTTACTGCTGCCTTCAGTGATCTGGGAAAAAAAGCTCAATTTCATCTGTGAACCAAATGAAAATATCAACACAGGAAAAAAAGGTGGCTGGATGGAGGCTGTGAGTGCATGTCATGTCCATAACACAACAGCCATAAAAGTGAATTCAGATTTTTGATAACTTAATGGATAATTTGACAATTTTCAAGGATTGATTTTGTGTCTATGTTCCAAGCAAGGTTATAGTTGAAAAAAATCACAGATGTTCCGTATACAGCAAGGGTGTTGAAATATTTTTTTGCCGCGGGCCAGATCGTAGTTACGGCCTCCTCTGGGTGGGGGGGGGGGGGAATGTATGAATTTGGGGAAGCCATTAGAATATTTAATCCCCTCCACATACTACAAATGGAGTGTGCAACAAATTGATGAATAACTAGGTTTCCAATCTGAAGTCAACAATAATGACTGTGACTTGCATGGGACAATATGAAATTTTGTTTCAGACTTTAGCAAGCATCATGGAGTTTCAAATGTTTGATTTGCCTTCGCGGGCCGAATAAAATGATGTTGTGGGCCTTTACTTTGACACCTGTGGTATACAGTATATATAAAAAACCTTTAAGACCTCGGATGGATATTCCGCAACCCACCGGTAGCACAACAACTACGCATTGAGTTGCAGCACATCAAAAAAGCCACAAGGGGAGGCAAACAATAGGGGGAGGGTCATTGTGTTTGGGTACAGAAAGATGAGGTGAGTGCTTTTCGATCAACCAACCTCTTGTGAGCGAACCGTTACCGCGCAGAAATATATATGCGCACGCCATCATGAGCAACAGCCTGACACGAAAGAATGTGACATACTCTGGCAGCCTGTTAACTATCGTAGCGCACGTACCGTTTTACTGTGCTTCCCTAGGCCATCGGGATCAGGGGCGTCAAACTCTAGTCTTGGAGGAGCTTGCTGATGATCTATTCATTTGAATCAGGTGTGTTGCAATAGGGAGATTAGTTGGAAAATGTGGAGGGCAACAGCCCTCCAGGACCCAATTCCTATTCTTGGCCTGTCGCCTCATAAATTGCGCACGAAACACTGAATGAGAACAAAGAATGATAAATGAAAAAAAGCGCAACAGCTCAGATCACAATTGCAGACTGCCGATCGTTAACTTACAGTAATGCAGGTCAGGCGCCACCCTGGGTTAAAGATTTCCCTGAATTATTTAATTTTTTTAACTCATTCACTGCCAGACATGCAAATATGTGTCCACTCCAGTGCCAGGGATTTTGTCATTTTCACTGAAATTGCGGGACCCACAGAATATTGAGTTTTAGGACTACATAACCATTCAATGCAGAAAGAAACCTTAGACTCTTTCATCAGAAAAAAGAATAAGTTATACAAGTCTGAAGTTATCTGAGCTTGAAATGGTGGTGGCTGTACAAAAGGGAAATGCTGCCCCCTCGTGGGAGGGAAAAACATTGCAGAGTTCTGACTGAAGCTTGAAATGCACTCCCCTCCACCCCGCAAGAAAAACAAAAGCCCACCAAATTTGGGAATGGCACTCCATATCATACTTTTCAAGTCCCGAATGAATTCAGGAATGGCAATGAATGAGTTAAATACTTTTTTTGTGTGAAAATGGGACTGATAGAGTGAATAGGATAAATTGTACATAAACACAAAAAACAAATTTCTAAAATGCACAGATAGAAATTATTCCTTGTTTCTTTTTTGTTGTTTTTTTTTCTCTCTTCACTCCGCGTGATGACTTGGAACCAGTCCGCGATCTCCCGGACAATCAAGATCGACGTAATGGCACCCCTGCACTATAGTAAGTGATGTTGCAATATATCTAAATGCATCTCTTGATTCTGCACTATGTACAGTCTTGTTTATAGAACGGTTTTTGCACATCTACATTTGCACAGTATACAGTTGACATTTTTATTTTGTTATGCTTAGAATATCTTGTTTTCTATCCTTTCACTCCCATCCCAACCCCATCCCTCTTCAATTGCTGCTGTGGACTGCAAATTTCCCCATTGCGGGACGAATAAAGGTATTCTGATTCTGATTCTGATTCTGATTCTGATTCAGTCATAAGTCACATTTAAATCAAGACATTGAAAGCATACGCGTCACATTCTCACCCGTTCGGAAAATAAGCCCATCATTGAGTGCCATTGCTGGCAGTTAACCTCATGAGGTGTCTAATATTAGCTGGCATTAGATTAGGCTGAGTTGAACATTAAAAACGGTGATGTAAATGTGTTACGAGGGTAGGAATGCAGGAAATAGTTTGTCATTTCAGGTCATTCTTACCAACACAGACATTATTGTATATATATTGTGGCGTTAACGACTCAAATGTCTTTTCACTCGTGTTATTTCCTCCCCCAACAAAGACATTTCCCTCTCGTGTATTGAGCAGTATCATAAACCGGTCGGGTATAGCCGCAACCGGGGAGAGGAGGGAATGCAATATTATGACAGATTGATTGTGTGGGCGCATGCACGACAGAGTGGAAGACATTTCGGAAGTCCCGCTGTGCCACACTGCCATGCCGTTTCTCTGCCAAGACTCAGACTGTGATCAAGAGCCTGTTTTCATCTGAAGCGCCCCACATTTCATCACGCTTTGCTTGTTTTGACAGCGGTTATTTCTGTTGAATCGAGTCACATTTTGTATCATTTGAATGACCATTTTAATTATTTATTGTTTTTTTTTACATTACACACAACTCTCACCTATTGTGCAATTATATAATTTTAACTCATTCACTGCCAGAAGATGTGCAAAATGCGTCTACTCCAGTGCCAGGGGTTTTGTCAGTTTCACTCATTCCATGAATATTGAGTTTTCATCCACAGACTCCATGAAGGAAGAACATTCACAGTAATTAGAGGTGGGTAATGCCGACCAATTTAGTGTGGTGAGAATGTGTAAGAGTGTTGCAGGTGGCGGAGGGGGGTTGTGGGGGGCTCAGCCTGACCAGGACAGAATTCAGGATAACGATGTTCCTTATAATTCCCTTTTCTGTCCTCATGTGGAAATACGGGCATTGAATAATTCATTGCCCGTGGGAGGTGAATAATGAATACGTGCGAACAATTAATCCATGCATGCCAATGAGATGGAGAAGATAAGGACTTCCCCTGCTCAGTGTTTTCTCACTTGCACATCTTGCAAAAAAAGAGAAAGCAACACATTAAAAGGCTTCTCGAGATGAACTAAAATAGCTCACTTTCATTTTTGCAGGGCTTTTTCCATCCGTACGACGAGCTACTCTTCCAATAGGCTACACCCACGTGCTTGTGTGGCACTTTGATCATCAGAGTTTGAAGTGAAAGGGAGATTCGTCTTCGAGGTGAATAATGCATCACGGAAGCATCGTGTAGAGTCGTGTCTGCTAGCTGGGGTTTCCTCTGCAGGGCGTGACAGTGCATCTGAGGTTTACCTCCCTTGTATGTGTGTGTGTGCGTGCGAGTGTGCAGGCGGTCTTAGTCTGACATTACAACTATGTACAGGTACATCTACAATATGCCTGTGCTCATCCATATGCATGTGCAGTTATTATTATTTTTTTACTTCCAGTGTTAAAAGTAACTCATCTTCCCACGCGATGCCCTCTGCTATGCACGGCGATTCTAAATATACACCTCACATGCATGTACAGCAGCACCAAACCCTCAGGCAAGACAAAAGACCTCGCTGCGCAGTTGCTGATTGAAATAACATACGTAGGAAGGTCATCATCATTAATGCATCGTAAAAAACACCAGGGAGCAGTTTGTGTCCTGTCAAGTCTTTGTATTCTCGCGCTCGAGTGTGTGTCAGAGTACATAAGTATGACAGAACAGCGGATGTCACAGGGACAAGTCTTAACTGGTTCTTATGAAAGGCAGAGCTCCCACTTTATTGACTGACTCGAGTCACTTTTTTTCCAGCAGGTGCTGCAGCAATGATTCACTTGACACACCGCAAAGTAATTCTGAGGTGTAAATCTTTTGAACCTGCAATAAAGGTCACATATTCACTGAAGGCGAAAGAAGGGCTGGAAGAAATGGATATAGGCTCACTATAAAGGACCCTTTGTGGCCGAAGCTCCACCTTTTATTTTTTTTAACCTCAAGACAACTGAAAGAAATCACAGTTGATAGTTCCACGACTCTTTGACAATTAGTTGTGTTAAGTTCATCCTATCTACTTGATATCTACGTTAAAACAGATTATTTTCTTATAGACACTGTATTTCAATTACATGACATGTTTCGGCGTATATGAAGGCGGAGGTATATGCCGAAACATGTCAGGTAATTGAACGCCTAAAATACACTGTCTGTAAGAAAATAATCTGTTTTAAATTAAATCAATGACAATTGCTTATCCGCCCACTCATCTACGGAGTCACAATTCGTCACCTTGTTGTGGATTGATGTTTAGGATTGTAATTTCAAGTGCCACACGACTCAGATCTTATATTCACTGATTTACAAACCAAAGTGATAGAAAATCATCAGTATGAGACATCAAGTTTATTTTTTGCATGTCCAGGATCAGGTAGCAGGGGTAGCAACTCTAGCAGAGAAGCTGAGATTTTTCTCCATGCACTTTCGGGGTAATCTTGAGGTGTTCCAAGGCCAGCTAAGTGACTCTTGTAGTATTGGGACATGTACTGACGTTGTAACGAGATGCTATACTTTATTGGGAGGTGACTGAATCAGATGCCCAGGCCACCTTAGAACCAAATAATCTTTTAAAAAAGCAGAAATACAATAGGCCATCAGAACCGAATGCACTTAATGTCTTGACTGCAGAGAAATTCTGTCCATAGATATCATGGACCGAATCTGTGACGAAGGACAGCGGACTCCAATTCTCACTGTAAACAGCTGCCTTACGAGTACTGGCAAAGGCAGCCAAACTCTAACATGTCTAAGCATCCCATATTAATGAGTCTGGTAACCCATACTCCATCACCCTGCACGCCTTTCACAGAGGGACAAGGTGGGATGTCTTCTAAAATTCAACAAAGTAGACACGTTGGACAAGCTCCGAAGTTCCATTGTTTCATGGTCAGGTGGAAAATCACACTGCTTCTCCTGAATGTGAGATCCAACCGGAACCCAAAATAGACATTACTATGGAGGCTGATAGAGAAAAGACAGAATACAAATTATTATAAAGTTTCATCTTGTGGAATGATTGGTTGGCCGAACATATGTCACCACAACGCCAGTACACAACGGAGCACAGAGAATTTGGGCTCACTTTGATGTGAACAGACCCAGGCTGTTAAGCTATCATCCTTGAGTAAGAAATCTAGCCTTGGGCAAAGGGAGTATTTGTGGATACTTTGTATGGGACGGAATGGAGTACTTAGTACGCTCCTGTACGACGCCATTAGCCAGGTTACAGATGTATGTATCCGTTCATGGAAAGGCCACTCGTTAAAATGTCTACGTTCTGTTGGATTATGGATGTTGGTGCTTGTACAGAGAATGACTTGGAGGAATGTCCATAGGACGTCCAAGGGTGTGGTATTCAAATAAAGAAGGCTGTGTTTTACTAATGTATCACTTGAATTTGCATGTACTATCAATAAAAAGCTTGGCAGGGGCTGCAAAGGTCAGGTGCCAGTCCAAGGGCACACACAGAGTGGCTTCATGAAAACTGCGCCTCCTGTTGGGAGTAAAGGATAATCTTCCTGTGTTCGAGCCTTTGTTCAAACTGTCCGAGCAAACATCTCTGACAGAGGCATAGTATCTGGTCTACCAATTCACAGGCACTTTCTCTGATGCCCATACCATGCTGTAAAGGTATTTCAACCAAGATACGTCTGTGTAAGCTCTCAGTCTTACAGGAGTGGTCCATCGATGAGAAGGTTTCTTCAGCCGTCATCTGTACTTTTTGAAGGTGTCGGACGTTTCGCTTCTTATCCAAGATGCTTCTTGGATAAGAAGCGAAATGTCCGACAGCTTCAAAAAGTACAGATGATGGCTGAAGAAACCTTTTTCATCGTTCAACCAAGATACCAACGTACCATAGAGAACTTTGATAAACTACAGAGGAAACTTATACATAAAAAACCTCTACCAACTTGGTGATTTCAACCGTTAAGATTTTGCTTCCCCAAAATAATGCATGTCGATGGAAATTCTCTCCATCCTGTGATGCTAGACCAAAAATGGCTTTTGGAACTCGTTCTCCATGACCTCAGCAAACTCCTCCCCTAGCTGAGTTTTAGCAATCACCAAAACGGTCTTGTCTGTCAGCACCCATCAGCAGCCTATGTAGGCCCACAGGCCAAAAAGGGCCCAATAGGACTCCTTCAGGAGATTTACAGTATTCACCATCGACGCATTCCTCAATTGCTTTCATGAGAAGCATCAACCCCCTTCCGTCGGCTTCCTCAATAATGGAGGCACATTTGTCTTTCAATACATTTTTCATCACAGTTAAGATCATCCACTGTACTAACCATATTTGGTCCTTATTATTTATAACAATGGTAACAAGACACGGGACGGTGACTGTTTCACCCAGAACAATTTTTATGATTTACTGTATAGGCTTACAACAAGGAAGCAAGTGCTATAATTGAGTCAGCAATAATTGACTAGGAATGCACTCCCGTGGAAGCAGGTTAACCCAAAAGCAAATAGTGGCAGAAACACGTGACTACTGAAGAACCATCAAAGTCATTATCCCTAACTCACAATGCGACTTGCAATGGCCAAATACAGCACAAAAAAAAAAAACAGAATTACTGCCACTACAATCCAGATGCCCTCTACTTCAGAGCATCCACATTGCAGCAAAATACAAAGAAGTTGGGCCAAAAATTCCTTACGACACATATACATGGTCTTTTTTTCGGTCTAAAAATGCCTTCATTCACAGGTCAGATTAATCTTTTATTGTTAAAAAAAAATTCCAATGGTTTTATTATTGATTATAAATACAATGATGTATTATTATTATTATTATTATTATTATTATAAAATGAAAGTAATTCACAAGTAATATGACTTGTGAATTCATATATTCTTGATACTCTGCAAAGAATGGCTAATATTATGGGTGTAATGAGTGTGTTGCTTTGTGTAAGCGGGTTCGGTAAATGATACAACTGGATAGAGTTGATTGAGGTTCTTTATTAGGACGGCTGTGTTGGTTGGAGGGAGAAGGCTTCTATCATTACAATGAGTGGGTGAGTGAGGAGAGCATTCTTATCTTTGATAAAGGATATTGCAACATAGTTATTTTTTGTATAAAAAATCTTTAGTGAATAGCATTTTCATAAAACAACATTGTTTCTATCAGAACCACAACTAACAAGGACAGGGAGGTTGCAATGTTACCAAAGCTCCCATTCGTCAATTTACTGTTCCATTTATCCTTTTTGGGTTGTCATTTGAAGCTTATCCTGGTGAGATGCAGATTACACCCTGGGACTGGTCAATTGTCAACTACAGGTCAACACAGTGTCAGGGGAGACAAACGCTCAGTTTACACCGATGGACATTGTAAAGTCTTCAATTAAATTAACAGGCATGATTTTGGAATGTGGAAGGAAGCCGACATACCAGGAAAAAAACCCACACAAGAAGGCAGGAAACTCCACACAGGAAAGTCGGTGCCAAGATTCAAATCCAAGAATCTTGATTTGGGGGGGGGGAGACACATACCTCTGTGCCTACCGAAATGTCTTTTTTTTTTTTAATAAAATGAGGCTGGCCGGCGAGCAGTTGAGGGTGTAGTCTGCCGCTTGCTCAAAGTTGGGGCTGTGATACGCCCAAGGTCTCTGTGACCCACAACAGGATGAGAGGATGGAAAATGGATTGATGTGGTCACACTGATATGGTCGCTATTGTTCGGTCTTTTTTGGGGGCTGTTTGTCAATCTCATGCAATTAATTGTTAAAATGCTAAACACCGAATGATTGATTATTACGAGAAAACTTTGTATTTAACACTGCAATTAATTCAAGAACGCATATTATGATAAAGTGACAATTGTCCCTGGCCGAAAGTGACAACATGAGTGACAACAGAGCAGATGGAGGATGGAGATTACTTGATTTGGTTGGTAGTTATGCACAATTTCAATGCAGTATATATATATATATATATATATATATATATATATATATATATATATATATATATATATATATATATATATATATATATATTTTAAATCCCAGATATCTCATTCATGAGCTCTTCATCAGTGTGAGGACAGGCTGTTCTGATTGCTTCAGTTTTGACCGACGGGCGGTCTCCTCTCCTGGTGTGATTCAGCGCCTTGGGGGTCTTCAGCTGACAAAATAAACTAGTGTTCCCACTGTCCGTCGTCAGCAAAGCCGGCCGAGAGGGCTCTCCGATCGCATTCCCCAATCTAGCCTCATTGCAACCGGGGAGAAGACAATGAGTTAAATCTGAAATGTTTCCCCACCGCTGTGTCACTAGACCTATTTATATTGTCCCGTGACGTATTGTGTCAACTGATGAGAAGTAGTTAGGAGGTTTTCTGATAAGTGTACAAGTGACTCCCGCATACAATCCAACATGTCGCTTCCTCTTCCTGCTTGTGAGGTGATTGAGTCACAGGCAACATCACAGGAGAAAGTCAGGAGAAGCACAAACACGGAGGATGTGAGCAGAATATTTATTTATTTATATTTTTGGGGTCAATGTGCTGTTTGAGCACCCGCATTCAAACACACCCAAATTCTTTTGCCGGGAAAACAGGTACATGCCAAACATAATTTAAGTCTAAATAGACGTCACAATACGCTAGAGTAGAACAATATGAAGAACTCTGGTACAATGACGGTCTCAAAGGAAAATACATTCGAATGACATCACTCCTCTAAAGTACGACACGAATGAGGGTTCTCGTATTAAGAGTTTAGAAGTTCACAGCAAGATAAATGTCATGAACTTGGACATTTTTGAATCAACTATCCAGTAAACTTTGGCTTCCATGTGTCTTCAAAAGAGTTATAATGTACAGCCAGCACATAACAGCTAGCATAGATGCTATCGTTGCCTCAAACAGAGGAGAAAGGTGCTGTCCCTAACCTGAAATGTTTTCCTACCTAGACAACAATGTCAACCAACGCCTAGAAAACAACATAAACAGTAGGCTGTGACTAAATGCAGAAAAAAAGAATTGTGTTGATAATCATGTAGTATTAGCATTGGGCGGTAGAACTTCCATTTCCTGGTTTGAGCTTGCTACTGATATGAGAAACCATTTTAAGCAAAGGGGGCACGTTATATTTTTGTTTTGTTAACATATTATTTCTGAGAGTCGTAGTGTATGATTAGACAGTTTTGTAGCTTGTTTGAAAAGAACATAAAGTAAATAATATAAAATCACAAACATTTTAGGGATGCTAGGCCCCAATTTAGATGTGGTTCAGATACCCCTTAAAAATACAGTGTGAGTTTTTTTTTCTAGCAACAATACATTTTGGAGAAAAACCACTGAAATTGTGCTTATCGGTTAGCTGTGGCGGGTGATTGGTCCAGCGTGTAGCTTCCGTCTCGCCCACGTCAGCTGGACTAGGCTCCAGTTCACTCGTGACCCCAATGAGGACAAGAGGAAGAAAATGGCCGGATGAACACATAAAATAAATTCGAGGGAACTTTCGAAAGGATTTGGGCACAAGCCAAGTCTTTCCGCAAAGTTTCTAATTTGGATAAAAATGTTTTATCTGATTAGCTTGTTTTATTTGATTAGTTTGGCACCTTTTTAAGGTATTCCCTGGTAAACGATGTTTACCTCTCAGTACACATCCTTTTCTGGCATTGCGTGAAGACACACTTTAGAGAGGATAGGCCATTGTTGCGTTTCTCCAAGTGATTTTACCAATCAAATGAGGTCAAATGCAAACTATTTCTAGAATTGGGTTAAGCGCTGACGTCAAATGTAAGGCGAGAGATGACTTGTCAAGATGTCTGTATACTAATGAATAGTGATCCTATCTTAAATGTACGATGCGGATCAGTTCCTTTACGGACGAAGTTACTTTTTATATTGTTCTTAGCATTACCGCAGGGATTTCCTCGCTCATTTCATGTGCCAGCAACAACTTAACGAGAGTGGCTTGATGAGCGTTGTGATCTTATCAGAAGAGGCAGATGGTGGTGCCAGCACAATGCAGGACACCGCATTGACGCTGGGCACGGCTTTTGCTCCGAGTGGGAGCAGGTTGTCGCGCCTCACCACAGAGTCGACCTGTGCTGAACTGATTTGACCTTTATTGCCCCCCACCCACCACCACCCCACACTCCTGCCAAACGGCAGCGGGCTATGAATGGTTGTGCCGTGACGCGACACAGGTTTGTTCCCATTGTCCCAGAGTGGACACAACGTCTCTACCTCTTCCTTTTGGTCATTTCAGGAGTCTGCCATACAAGCTACATCTCGACGCTTTTCCTGTGTTTTCAGACAGGCAAGCATCCACTTTACGATATCAAACAGAAGGATCACTAGTACGATTAGTCACCTGATGACCTTCTGGGAAAGTCTGTTGGTGACTTTCACACTAAGTTCAAAGAAAATAAGACGATTTCCAGACAATTTGGCCCGAATCAAAGAATCTGCTCAATGGATGGTACGACAAGACGACCACAAAACGTGAGGAAATACCAGAATGTCATTTGATGGCCTTTTGAACAGTACAGTATTTCGGAAAAACATTATCAATGGAGAGAAGGTTTGCCCTACGATATTACGCTCTTGTTTTTGTTCGCTAAAACGGACCGTCCCTCCGCGAATGCGATAAACTCTCAGTCACCCGTGTTCTTATCTGACAAGACGCCACGCGCCTCATTGTTTGCTTTCACCTTGTACATGGTAGGAAATGTACCATATATCAGCGACAAAGTGGGTCAACACTATAGAGAAGAGCAGTGATGCGCGCACAACATATATAATGACATGCAAATGTAATTTTTCAGTTTTTAATCTATCCATTGTCATTGCTGCTTATTTTGTTCAAGGTTGTCGCGGAGCTGGAGTCCAGCCCAACTGACTTTAGAGCTGATGGCACATTTCACACTGGACTGGTCGACAATCAACACATGCTTGACCAACGGTGAATACGTCCATTAAAACTAAGAATTCCGGTGGCACCTCTCCTTACGAATGTCTCTTTATATGAAACTGTCAAGTCCCGAAATCAACAGGAAAATACTGCCTCTTGTTATGAGATATGAAAGGTAAAAGTACGGGATGCTCGCTGCTCCGAGTTTCATGAATGCAACATTCTCATAGCCGCTCTGCCATTGGGAATTATCGATCATACCGATAGTTTGTAAATCACCCAGAAAAAAAAACCTTCACAGCTTGGGTGATGGCTCATTTCTGATGTGTCTATTTCCGGAGGATTGTGCAAATCAACAAAAGCAAACGTCTTTGGGTCATTTCATTACAATATGCTGGGCAAAAAATATTTTTGAGAGATATCATGAGCCAATGGGGGGCTAAAATATAATAAGGGTGCAGTTCAAAGTTAAAATTGAAAATAAATCTTTTTTATTTTTTACTGTATTCCTTATTTTCCTATAATTTATTGTGTAATAATCTAATTTTGTGTAAAATGTATTTATTACACATTTGATGCAGGAAATATTTTTGTCTGAATTTGGGGGCTTGGAACGAATTAGGGCATTTATATGGAAAACGCCTCTCGACTTGGACATTTTTCTTCCACAACCAATGTATTTCATAAGTAGCGGGACCACTGTATTCATTATCTTTGTGATGCAGAGACTTGTAGATGGTTATTGGTTTGGATTTGCATGGCCGTCAAGTCGCGGCAAGTCTGCAAAGTCAGCTGACTTACAGTATGGATGACGAAGATGGTCACCTTTGAGGCTTTCATTTGCCACGGGAGAAATATGCAGTAACAAACGGCAACCGTGAGAACACCTCTGGCCTTGTGCATGGACCACCTCGGAGAAACACACCGTGATCAAACTTCTGTCCTGGCAGTAGGCAGAGAATGTACATTTGCCAGGTATCCGTTTTCCATATTTGTATTAACGTTATGAAATAATGAGAAATCAACCCGTGCTGTATTGTTTTCCTTATCTCTTGTTCTCTAACACGCCAACTTCCTCAAAGAGAAAACAAACAAGATTCTTGGTGTCTCTCCCACATCCTCCCCATGGGCTGAGCGTATGTGATGTCACTGTGCCTCCACCCTACCTCCTATAGACAGCATCATCACCAACTGTATGTTATCCTGTCGTTCGGTAAGAGGGTGACCCGCTCGCTGTTCACACAATACGGTCGAGGCTCAAGGTCGACAGTTCAGTGCTGTGCTTTCTGCAAAGCCCAAAAATGATGAGCCCAAAAATGATCAATTTCACTTTGGCGTCAAGCTCCATGAATGGTGTTTTGGGTTGCGAGAGAAACAAATTTTCTTTCAACAAAGTTTTTTTCTCCTTCCAGTTGCACTTGCTGTACATTGCTAAACATCTAATCAACGGTCATCAGGATGCTTTCCTTTCTATGGTTATCATCAATATAGATTTTTGTGTTTTTTTTTTTAACCACAGATTTTCATTTTTTTTAATGCTGCTTTAACTCTTTCAGGCACAGCGGTCATTAGAGTGAATGTGTTTCATTTGAATCTCCAAGCCAGAATCCACCACATCATTGCCCCGCCCCTCCACTTCCACCCCTACCCAACAAGGGTGCAATAGCATTCTAGTGTGGAATGAATGAAAATTATAAAATCTTATTTCCTCTATCTACCCCTGCAAAATAGAATGATTGACAGAACAATCAAATGTTCTTCCATTGGGTTCATGATACAATACAATACAATACAATACAATACAATACATATCAAGTCAAAGTCAAAGTCAGCTTTATTGTCAAATATGCTAGCATAGATGAAATTACTGTCCTCTCGGACTCAGCATACAACGCACTTATAATGACTTTAACAAACATAATAAACATGAAAACGCCATATATTGACTTATATAGCGCTTTAACAACAGTTGAAGCTGCAACAAAGCTCTTAACATGGACCGGTATCATGTACAGGAAATAAAGCAGTCACAAAGTTAGTAGGAAGCACCAGGAAGTGAAGCCAAGATCAAATCGGAATCATGCTGAATCAAATGCTAAAGAGTTTTGGCACGGGTTTTAAAGATGGGCAGCGAAGGGGCTTGCCGAATGTTCAGTGGCAGGTCATTACAGAGAGTGGGACCAAGCAATGGAAAAGGCTTGATGAGCCTCCGGTTAGTTTTTGGAACATCTAATAACGTCTGGTCAGAAGAACTGAGGTGCTGGGAAGGTGTGTAGGCGTGGATGAGTTTGGAGAGGTAAAGAGGAGTGAGGCCGTGTAAAGATTTGAAAACCAAATAATAAAATCTTGAAAAGAACTCTAAAATGTATAGGGAGCCAGTGAAGGAGTTATGTGCTCCCTCTTACGAGTACCAGTCAAGAGGTGAGCAGCAGTATTCTGGATCAGCTGGAGACGCGTCATGGAGGATTGGCTGACTCCAAATTAAAGCGCATTACAGTAATGTAATCAATCAGAGATGTGACAAAGGCATGAATTACTGCTTCAAGGTGCTCATGAGACAGCAGAGGTTTTATTTTAGCCAGTTGCCTTAGATGAAAGAAGCTAGATTTAACAAAATGATAGAATAAATTCTTGCAAGTACTATATTTCAGCTTTGCGTTGAATTAAACAGGCTCAAATTTCAAACAGAAAACATTTATTAGGAAATTGAGACAAGATAATTATCATGTCTGTATACAAGCTTTCATTACATTTTTGTTTGGTGCTGAGCCATGACATTTTTCTAATGGGAATTGGGTGCCTCGGTTCAAGAAAGGATGGGAAACAAAATGATTTAAGGGACTGGTCAAATTCTGGTCATCTTTCCTCCCTACTTATTATCCCCCTGAAGTTAAATTTATGTCTTGTTTGATTTAATGCTGCCGAATGGCCCATGAAAAGCATATTGGGGCACAAGGGGAGGGGGGCGGGTGTCAGCGGCATCAGACTCTGACCTTTTGTACTTGGTTAGTAATTTTGCTCAGTTGAATCCAAAAAGCGAGGCCAAGCACATTTTCCTCGAGCAAATTCTTCCTCCATTTTGATACGTGCGTCAGTTTTGTCCATTCAGGATTGTCATCTGCGGTGTTGGTTCTTTACTGTGGTAAAATAATATTACATAAGTGCTGGCGAGAGCACTAAAGTGCATTCAATGTCTAAATCACAGTATTTCCCTGACACTCGCAGTTCGTATCCCACCCGGTGGTAACTATCGCTAAATTATTATTATTATTATTAATAATAATAATACATTTCATTATTATTATTATTATTATTATTATTATTCTGTAGTGATCTGCATAAGCAAATACATTGTGTGGATTTAATAGCAGTTTTGTCCACCCACAATGGCTGAAGGTGGGGAAGTAATGGATTTGGTTGGAGATTTACTGTGAAAGCCATTTTCAAGACGGACTTTTCAGTACAAAATGGACATCATTAAAGGACAACCGACGTCACTTTTTTGCTTTTTAACTGACACCATAAAAACATTTTATGGCATCTAAAATACCCAAAACACACAGTATGATATTTTTAGTCAAATGCAAAACACCAATAAAAATGACTTAAAGTGTCCAAAATCTGCAAAAAATTTAGCTGCGAATTGGGCATTTTCAGAAAGTCCCGCCCCCAGTTCGTGACGTCATGCCAAGACGTCTTGCATTACTAGTGAATCAAAACAATGGCTTCAGATTCGGAGAATATGCTTTCTTGTTACACATCCAGTTATGAATATGATTCGAATAGTTCTGAAGAGAAAAGAATACATGTTTGCAATCGATTAAATAATTTATTTGTGCCATTTTGAGGCAACATCGGGGGAAAATCTCTCACCCAAAAAAAGAGGCACAAAATGGCGACATCCTGTGGCCACCTCCGTTTACACAGGCTGATAAATTCCTTATATGGTGCTTGGACGCCCTCTTCTGGCATTCTGGCGGCTTTTGGGTGCAAATTTCCCCATTGCGGGACGAATAAAGGTGCGACATTGAGCAAATCCTGACAAAAAAAAAAAATATATATATATATATATATATATATTTTTTTTTTTTTTTCTTGCTAACCTTCGCTACTAAATGAGTTTCGGTCTTCATGTGATTGACAGTGTTACTGTAATTATTCATCCAAAATGGTCAGTGCAGCTTCAAATGGTCTCACTCTCAATGTTTCTAATCCATATCTAGTTTCATAAATAAAATTATTTGTTTCCTTGTAATATTAGGCTGTTTTGGTGTTTTGGTGGTCTGTCTACGTGATGGAGTTCCATTGGGTGCAAAGCAGCAGAATCAAAGTCAAATATAAAAATAATAATAATAATCTTTGTGAGGTCTGAATAATGCCTCATCGCGTGACGCCCCGTTTTCCCAAATAAACACTGCTACGTTTTTTTTTTTTCAGTTACAGACAAAATCTCATCCCATTGTGGAGAATAATTGAGGGCAGGATGTGTAAATGATAAATATTAATAATCCGAGGGACTGATGTTTTGAGAGTCGCTCATTTGGTAGGGCAAGAAAACCCAAACACGGTTCCAAAAATGTGTGCGGGGCCGTGGGAATGACAATATTAGGCAAAAAAAGGTTTCTATGGGTGTATATTTATTTGATTTACTCACTCAAAAAATGATATCAGAAAGGAAAATACATTCAATTGTATTTTGATGCTATCTTTGGCATAGGTGTAGCATGCACAGCAAACGTGAATGAATGAATGAAAGCAAAGCCTTTATTAATTTTGCATCTGTCTGTATGTGCTTACTGGTGCAGCTCTGCGTTTCTATCTTTCTGTAAAGACAGGAAAATATAGAAATTTGTTGACAACCCATCATTTTAAACATTCCCATGGGAGATTTCGTTCCGTGTCTGGCGTGTCCAGAAGCAGCCTCTGAACAGGCTTGTGATCTTCCCTATCGACAATTATTTAGGATGTCGACTGGATTTTATCGTTCTCATGTTCACGGCTTCTCCTCGATTAAGAAATAATTCACGTTAGGCTTCCCTGACGCAGTGAATTTAAATACCACTCAGAGTCAACGGATTGGAAAGTGCTGACTATTTGGACCACGATTCACTTCTTCAACTGAAAGGGAAAGTATGAGCTGTCAAAGTCAACCCAACTGCTGTAAATGTTTTACTCTCCCAGTTTCAAATCACCCACAGTTTTAGATTTTCAAGACCATATGAGCAATCTAAGATGTGGCCATGTTTTTCTTCTCCCACTGTTGACATCACGTAGCAGTCACAATAAAAAAAGTATTTATTGCCTTTCATTAGTTTACTTTCTTCTCGGCAATCCCTCACCGTCCCACATTTCACTCAACGAGCTCACGGTTTTTAAAACTTTATGAAGCTAGCAAATTTAATTGAGGTGGCTTCAGGTTCCTCCTCTGTTCCAAAACCAGAAATATTAAACATTCATAAGACAGAAAACACACCAGGCAAGAGAGTTTTCCAATACATTTTGAATTATACTTTTTCTTTTACGTTGTTTGCATGTTCTAGATCGCTGGTGTCAAAGTCAAGGCCCGGGGGCCAAATCTGGCCCGCCACATAATTTCATTCAGCCCGCAAATGCAAATCACAATTGTTAAATTCCATGATGCTTGCTAAGGTCCAAACCAAACTTTCCAATTGTCATATGTAAATAACAGTAACAGTCATTATTCTTGACTTCATATTTGAAAATTAGTTATTCATGAATTTGTTGTGCACTTTAGATGTAATATGTGGAGGGGATTAAACATTGTAATGGCTTCTCCAAATCCATACTGGCCCCTGAGAAGAAACCGTAACTACAATGCGGGCTACAGCAAAATATGAGTTTGACACCCTTGTTCAAGTTAGATGGTGTGGTTGCAGATAGCGAAGTGTGTAGAATTCTAAAAGCCATTTGGATATTTTGACATTCATCATAATTATTTTGTAGTTTATTGCCTCATTAGTTTTAACTGTATCGCACTTGTTGTCACTAGGGTTTTGAGTAAACTGGAATATATGACTTGTAATATCTTTCCATGGTCATGAACAAAAGTGCTGAAGCCATCAATGGTGGATCGCGTCAACGGTACCCACTTGCATCAGCGCATATCATTTTAATGCTGACAAAAGCTGCTGTTTGCGCAGCATTATTGGATGAATCATTAGCTTGGAGGACAAGAAGGACAAAGCAAGCGTTGCTAAGTTTATTTTGCAAGGATGAACCCTGAAAACAAAACGCTTTGGTCAAATTCAAGTCACGGTTTGGAATGATTTTAACTTGTAGAAATGAACGATGAAAGAACGTTGACGGACAACAGGCGAGCAGCTCATTTTTACATGTGTAGGCCACCAGACTAGTGTTTAGGTTAAGGATGCACATAAATAAATTCTACCCACTGTCTTGACCTAGTTAAGTGTCGACTAAATTTGCTTTATTTTAAAATTACCATCTTTCTTTGAGGTACATACCGTATAGCAGTGGTGGGCCGTCAGGGCCTGCAAGGCCTTCTCTGCTGGCCTCAAAATATCTGAATAACAGACTAATGTGAATTATATTTTGTGCATGAATTCTTAATAAATAATTGTAAATTGTCTTTCAGCTTCCTTTCATTACCTTTCCCCTGTTGTGCTGCTTCCAGATGTGGGTTTTCGTATTTAAGCATTTAACCAATCACATTGCAGCCATCATTTGTTACAAGGGCCAGAAATCTACCTGTCCGCCTTCACAATCAGTTCTGCAGGCCCTGTCACATCAAATATGTCGATCAAACTGGTGCTCTTACCAATCAGAGTTCGAGTTGGTAACCCATGGCCTCCTGGAAGGAGCTGGCAAAGTCAGTTTTCGCAAATTATGATTGGCTAGTCAGTAGCCAATCATAGTATCACTAGCGATAAGCGCATACTGGCCAGAGCTAGCACACTATCTGTATCGAGCTGCATAAGCAAATATATTGTGTTGATTTCATCGCGACTTTGCCACAATGGCAGAATGACGAGAAGAAATGGATTTGATTGCAGATTAACTGTTAAAGCCATTTTCAAGACAGATTTTTCCAAAATAGATGGACAGCTCCGAAACTAGCAATAATCTTCTTCTTTTCCTTTCGGCTTTTACCTTCAAGGGGTCGCCACAGCAAATCAGTGTCCTCCATCTTTAGAGGTTTGATCAGCATGCTAGCAATTATAGCAAATAATATTGCAATTTTATGAGGTTATCATAAATCCACACGTTCATAGTAAAAAGACGGAAAAAAAGACGGAAAGAAGTTTAATGACAGGATTTCTTAAGTATATCTAAGTCACAAGTTATTTCCCGGCTAACGGGACCCTCTAGTGTACGTGTAGTAATATCACGCCACACTCACAGCTGATATATTTAGATGTCGCACCACTGATGGCCTATGAGTGACGTATAGCAAGGGTGTCGAACTCTTTTTTTGCTGCGGGCCACATTGTAGTTACGGTTTCCTCTGAGGCGGGGGGGGGGGGGGGGGTTATGAATTTGGGTAAGCCATTAGAATGTTTAATCCCCTCCCCATATTACATCGAGAGCGCACTACAAATTAATGAACAACGACTTTTCAAATTTGTAAAAAAAGAATGACTGTTATTGGTTTACATGGGACAATTTGAAATTTTGGTTCGGATTTTAGCAAGCGTTTCAAGAATTTCACAAGGTGTATTTGCTTTCGCAGACCGAATCAAATAATGTGGCAGGCCAGATTTGGCCCCGAGGCCTTAACTTTGACACCTCTGCCGTCTAGTATTTCTGATTTAATGAAGTACATTAGACTTGGGGAAGCAATGCGCAATGTACCTAATTTATTTCTTGCTAGTGCTATAAAGGCACAAGCAACCCTGAGCAAGCAAGTATTTATTTATTTGTTTATTTTAACCTCCAAAATCAGCACAAATTCAACAAAAGGAGAAATAAGCCCCCTGGCGCAGGCAAACAGCTGAATGAAGCTAAAGTTGACATTTGAGAGGATGGCTGTGTCCAAAATCACACAGTGTGTGCGTGTGTGTGTGTGTGTGTGTGTGTGTGTGTGTGTGTGTGTGTGTGTGTGTGTGTGTGTGCGTGTGTGTGTGCGTGTGCGTGCGTGTGTGTGTGTGTGTGTGTGCGTGTGTGTGTGTGTGTGTGTGTGTGTGTGTGCGTGTGCGTGTGCGTGCGCGTGCGTGTGTGTGTGTGTGTGTGTGTGCGTGATAAATCACAATCATAATATTACAGAGGAATTCAAACAGTTTCTTTACAATAAAAGAATGTAGTCTGATAAATATATTGCATGAGCGGAATATGCCTTAAAATGACATCCTAGTTCCTCATTGTGGGGGTAATGACCAATCGCAGATCACCAGTCTTTTGCATTTTGTCACGTGACATCCGCACAGTGAATTGCGACTGGACGCTACCTGGGCCCTGAGCAACTTGTTATGTCCATTTCAGTCAACAGTAAGAGGCAAAATACCACCCCGAGATGAATAAAAACATGATGAATCACTCCAGTTGAAACGATTGACTACCCACTGAGATGCCATGAACAGCGTTCAGAAAGAAGAAGGAAGCTATTCCCCTTTTACCTTCCCGTTTTGGAAGGATGTCAGGACTCAGAGGTGTGCTCTGTGTGCGCCTTGTATGCCGTTCTCGTGGGAAAGGTGCTGTAATAATATATGGAAGACCTTTTCGAAGGTCGGCGCTCGCTGCAGCTTTACGGAGCTTGAAGATGTATGAGGATGGTAAGAGATGACAGAAAGACAGACATTTGTGAAAAGTACATTGGTGGAGCCGACCCATGTCAAATTTCTAGCCTGTGAATGCGGCATAACTTTGACATTCAATCTATTGCAATGGAATGAAGAACTTCCCCAGTGTGACGTCTCGATCGCTAGTTGAGAACATTGTCTTCACTTCATATCGGCAATACATTTTCATCTGAAAATTCTACCCTAAGTCAGCTCTGTCACCCGCAAATGAGCTCCGATTCCGCCTCTTGGAGGAAAAAAAGGGTGATTTTGTTACCATGGCAACTAGAGGAGGACCCTGAGCTTTGCAACTCGAGAGGCTTTACAAGTCTGCCTCTCATCATCGTGCCGAAAAGTGGATGTGCGATGAAGCGAAAGGATAACACAGTGGTACCAGAGCTGGGACTGTGTGAGGAAAAACAAGCATCCATAAACAATAATAATAAAATAAAAAAATAAAATAAAATAACAAGAAGAAGACAGCTGAGATAGGCTCCAGCACCCCCCGCGACCCTAATGAGGAATAAGCAGTACGGAAAATGGATGGATGGATGGATGGAAGAAGAAGAAGAATAGTAATACAAGATAAGGGTACGGAAAATCCACAACCCTGTAGAACAGCATTCCGTTAGAATAGTTAGATTCATTGTAGCTTTGTCTCACAGTTGTTCCTTTAAGGCACCACTTACATTAAGGAATTACATTACATTACATTAGATCAAATCAGATTAGCCTTTATTCGTGTCCTCCATACTTATTTGTCATGTCTTTTTTATGATGATACTTGTGCAGTGTGTTCTGCCCAAGACAAATTCCTTGTGTGTTCTACACACTTGGCCAATAAAGATCATTCTGATTCTGATAATAATAATAATAATAATAATAATAATAATAATAATAATAATAATTAATTATTATTATTATTATTATTATTATTATTATTATTATTATTGTTATCATTATAAATTAGTAAGAATAGTAAGAATAATACTAAATTAATTACAATTATTCATAAAAGTATTTTAACTTGTGGAGGCAGCAATTCATGCACTGTGCTTGCTACATGTATGTGGCGCAGGGATATCACCAAACAGCAGCTATTGCATGAGATTGGCTCTCGATCTTTGCCCACTGAAATAATATAATAATAATAACAATTGTAATGAAATAACAAAATAACGTAGGTGGCAAAAGGGTAATTCCCCAATGAAGATTTGTTTTTTTCTTTTCTTCAAATTGTGTGCAAACTATGAAGATGCCTTGTTGGTTTGCGGAAGGATGACTCCTCAGTCCACTGAAAATTGGCCAAAGACAAAATTCCCCAAAAAAGTGATTTGCAAACTATCAACTTTCACTTTGACCATCCATAGGATGTAGTTAAGGCAACTATAATTGACAAGTCGACTTGTCGGTTGAACCCCTACTACCATTCACGGTACACAATCGCCACTTACATCATTTGAAATTGTTCCAAATGGATATTTGCTTAATGACAAAAACATGACACATCGCAATGAAATGCATCATACACGCCAGTGACGCCGATTATCTGAAGTGTTAATTTGAACACATCCCTTCAGACATGTTTTGCTTATTAAAATTGGCTGTAAAATATCAAGTTGTACCAACCAATCAGAGGAGGGGAAAGTGATGACATTTTACAAGTTCGGTCAGTCTGTCCCTGTGAGGACAAATTTTGAAATCTGATTAATTAGAGAGACAATCCCATTGCTAATATAGTTTTAGTTATATTGGCAAGCACTGCAGATGTTAAAATCACAACAACCACCAGGAATGAAAATGGTCCAGACAAGAGAATGAAAACGACAGACTACGGAGATTAAATCAACACAATTTCAAGGAACAAGAATTAAAATTGACAATGGAAATGTTATGGCAGTGTTTTTTGTTTTGTTTGGCCTTCAGAAACTGCCTTGCTAGGTTTGACTATTTTAATATAATATACTAATTTAATATATATTCAAAGGTTCTATCACAAATGAGCTTGTGCGTTTATCCGTGTGCGCATGTGTGTGCGCGTGACTCGTACTGCTGAGGACAGGTCAGATCTAGTTGAAGAAATACAAAAAAGAAAATTCTCCTCTAAAATCTATAATAACAATATTTTAGGGGGATTCAAAACATCTGCAATATTGAGGACAAATACATTGTGTTTCTTGGAAGGTACAATGTAAATACTGGCGGTTTATTCTGAGGCTGTTTTTTTTTTCCTCGAAAAAGACCCTCACCCCTTGCTGGCCTGTAGAACAATACCACCGAGACCAAACAAATCGGCATTGCATCGAGAAGAATAACTTGTGTTATGTTAACCTTGTTCGTGTTTGGGAGTGTTGCTACTTGCTTTATATTATATATCCTGGGTTGCGATATGGCGCTTTTGTATTACTGGTGACACATATTAGATCAGATGGGGCATTTCAAACAAATGAAATCAAAAAATGTAGCAAAGCAAATTCATTTCAGTACGTCACTGTTATATTTGTTAGCATTTTAACTATTATAGCTTCCAGATAGCAAAAATAAAATAAAATTCAACATTTTGAAAATCACACTCTTAAGAAACAATCCCAAAATATCTCTAATCCAGAAATGAGGTGAGAATTGGTTTGCCTATAAATTTGAAGGTGAGAATTAAGTGTCCAAATTGAAAGTTATGACAAAATAAGAATGTCCTTGAAGGGGACAGGTGCCTCTTTGTTTTAAAAGAACTAAAATGTACCAGTCATCATGGTGAAGTCTTTTGCAATGTGACGCAGTGTCTCTCTCGTTTTTTTTTTTTATTAGCACAGCGTAAACATAATGCACGGTGATAGCGACTGCCGTCTGCTGAATCATATCGTCAGGCCACTTCTGTTACAACGCTGCACGCTACAAAATACGTCACACTGTCATATCGTGTCACCAGTCAGGAAGGCAAAATGTCTTTGCAAAGTCACACCGCCTCAGCGGATTCACGAAATCCACACCGACAGCACACAAGATACTGTATCTTTTTTTTTTTTCAGAATAAAAAGGAGCCATGAAGCAGACTAACATCTCTTCAACGGTGAGCTGCCTTAAAACAAACAAACAAACAAATCTCCCGAGCCATAGCTGAGTCATTAAGACGTTTAGTGGCAAAATTGAGCTGTATGATACAAAGGCACCAGACAACCTGACGGGATCAGAATTATGACTGGGTTGGACACAAGTAAATAATTACTATATTCCCTCCAAAAAATAAAATAAAAACACGTCTTATAACATTGGTCTGTGTCTGTTTCTTTTCTCTCGCTGATAGTCAATTTTATAACAAAGCAGTGGCGGGCTGTCATGTTACTCCTAGGCCTTCAGCATGCTACGTCTGAATCACTCCACAGCTGCGAGTGAGTGTGGTATGATGTACATGGCCACTAGAGGGCGGCGTTGGCCATGAAATAACTTGTGACTTGAAGAAATTTAAGAAATAATGTCATTAAACATTCGGATTTTTACTATGAACGTATGGATTCATGATAACCTCATAAAATTGCAATATTATTTGCTAGTTTTGCTAGATTTGCTAACCTTTTTTAATGATGTCCATCTATTCTTGAAAAGTCCGTTTTGAAAATGGCTTTAACAGTATATCTTCAACCAAATCCATTTCTTCTCCTCCTTCCCTAACCTGTAATGGCTTGACAAAACCACTATTAAATCAACACAAAAATGTACTGCGAGACCTTGGCTTACCAACTTAATTGGTTCCCAGACGGAGTGTGTAAGGCGAAAAGTGTGTATCCCAAAAACAATTCCCACAGGAAACCATTAAAATGATAATAATCCGTTCCCGGGTTGTCATAAAATATAATTTCAACTAAATAAGGCTTAAAACTACACACAGCATACCTTATTCCATGTATCATAAATGTGCTATTGTATTGTAATGAAAGAAATGCACTGTGCTGTATAATAAAGTAACTTTACACTTGCATTTGTGATGGTCATTGATGGGTTGATGGAATGGCGTTGGAGGTCGGAGGTCAGAGGGAATTGCTGTTTGGAAAGAGAGGCACATTACATGAGGACTGTAATTAAAGAAATAAACTGTGCTGTAAATAAAGTTTTATTTACCTTTTTGATGGTCGTTGATGGCTTATGGAAGGAGAGTTACCTTCCATAAGGACTGTTCGTAACTCAACCTCTGGTGTGGCTTCTCCTCTTTGCTTCTTTGGAGACTCCTCATTATTTTTGCTGATTAAAAACCTCCTAATTGACACCTGTTGCTTTCTGACTAGTAAGGTCTTACGAAACTGAGGCATCACATTATCGTTCATCATGTTGATGACGCTCATAGCCGCAGTCCGGATAGCTGCTTTTCGTTAATCCAAATTAACAGAAGTTTTTCAACTTCTTCGATTGCCCGAGACCGTTGCTTTGACAGCACGGAAACACCTTTTGCAACAGACGCACCTTTGGTGGCTTCTCTGATGCGGAGAATGGTAGCAATGGTTGACTTAGCATAGCCGTACTGGGCAGGTAAATCACACAAACGCAAACCCAGTTCGTGTTTTTCAATTATATCCTTCTTCTCCTCGACGGTGATTTTGTTTTGTGTCTTTTTCGGCTGAACACAAGCCTGTGGTGCGGGTCTTTTTCGGTCCCATAATCGCAAAATTATCTGCAAATAGCTCCTCGGAGGCGATCGACGTGTGAATTCAGAGAGACGGAGTGTGGAAAGGTGCGCCGGCTGGAGCGCTGTTCGGTCGTGTGCTTCCGCCGAAGATCCGAAGATCACTCCACCAGATCCGAAGATCACTCCACCAGATCCGAAGATCACTCCGCTAGCTGTGGCGGTTGTATATAGTGAAAAATAGTGTGTATTCCAAGGTTTAATTTTCATAAATCTGACGTTCGTAAACCGGAAAGTTCGTAAGGTAAGGTATTCGTAAGCCGAGGTCGCACTATATTTGCTTATGCAGCTCGCTACAGATACCGTGTGCTAGCTCTGGCCAGTATGCTCTTATCCCTATCGACTAGCGATACTATGATTGGGTTGTGACTTGCCAATCATAGCCAATCGTAGTTGCGAAAACTCTGACGTTGCCAGCGCCTTCGACCAGGCCTTGGGTTGCCAACTCGAACTCTGATTGGTTAAAGCAACAGTCATTGACACTGCATTGAATGTGACAGGGCCCCCAGAACTGATTGTGAAGGCGTCCAAGTAGATTTCTGACCCTGGTAACAAATGATGGCTGAAATGTGATTTGTTCAATGTTTAAATACGAAAACACACATATGGAAGCAGCACAACAGGGGAAAAGTAATGAAAAGAAGCTCAAAGACAATTTAGAATTATTTAATAAGAATTCATGGACAAAATATAATTGACATTAGCCTGTGATTCTGATATTTTTAGGCAAACAGAGAAAGCTTTGCAGGCCCCGATGGCCCACCACTGTAACAAAGTCAATAAACCACCATAAAATTTGGAGACAGTTAATTCCTTAATTCCTTGGATGGTACTTCATCTGTGTATGCCCTGCAATTGGTTCAGGGTGTCCGCCGCCTACAGCCCAAAGAGGTCTGAGATAGGTCCCAGGACACCCCCCCCTCCCCCTCGTGAGTGACCCTGGTGAGGCTGAAGCGGATCAGAAAATGAATAGATGGAAAGATGGTAAGCAAACTTTAGCAGGAGATGAAAAAATGAATTATTTCTTGTTTTTGGCATATGATAGGACTTTTCAAGTACAATTTCAATCAATCCCGACGACAATTATGCAATCATTAATATTAAAAAGAGAGCTGCGAATGATGTAGCGGCTTACTTGCACGCAGCATGAGTTCAGTTCCCACTCAAGGATTGTGGCGCCTGTCTCTCTCTGTCGGTCTTCTGTGATTGGCTGTGCGCATTTGTCTCCAAGTCAGGTTGTCAGTTTGATTCCCCGCCACCTTGAATGAGATAACGGATGTTCTAACTTGATGGATGAACAAATTGGCAAATGAGAAACAGAAATGCCCATCAAGTAAAATATTATACCAGTGTAACCCAGACTTGTTAAGACCGTAATTTTATTGTTAGTTTGTATTAAAGTGATTCTTATTCATGATGTTTCCAATTGACCTTGAATGCACCACTGAGGGAAGGAGCAAGACTTTAGTTAAAATTTACCGTACACTATCTTGTCGAGCTCTGAACCTGCTGTAACGTTAGCAACACCTACAGGAATTCTGCCTGCTGCTAATATTTACAACCTTTCCACTTCTTTGCGTCTTCTATTCCATTCCAGAAGTTGCTTCTAAGAGGAACAATAATAGCGGTCAAAGTATCCCTGCTCCTCATATAACCCATGAGCACACAACCAAATTAACGTTTAAGGCTGTTGTGTTTATTCTGACCCCACCAACCTTTGACCTCTCCTGCTATTGACGCTCAAGAGTCCTTGAAAGGGGGAAAAGTTTTTTTTTCCAAGTCATTGTTCCGGCCAGTGAGATCAGAAGGCTTCAAGTTGCTGTACACAAATGCCGGTCTTTTTTTTTTTTTTTTTTTTTTTTTTTTTTTTAGTAAAGTGATGTTATCTTCTGTGGCAAACTGGCAGCCAGCGGTGTATGAAGTCATCCCGGGGCCCAAGGCAAACTCATTCATGGGGCCCTCCACATCCGTGTACCGCACGGACAAACATTTAATTTGCACCTCATGACACGGAATTGTGATTGTCATTGGAGAAAATGTGAAGGGTGCGGTGTGTCCGCTGGTGTAACCGCAGTTTCCATAAATGTACCCGGTTTTAGTTGGAATAAAAGGAAAGTAAACTAGGGTACGAACACCGAAAATGAGACAATATTTTGGCATTTTTATCCTCTGTTAAATACCAGACGTTTGGACCAACTACTGTAAAGACCTTTAAAGGACAACAGACGCCTCCGGACAAGTTGTGTCCATAATTTGTAAAATCGCTTCAAATGACTTCTACTGAGCGTATTTTACAAAGATTCCACCGCATATAGCTATATTTGACGTTGTAAGACTTGCGCTGAATATTCCGCAAGTCTTGTTTTTGAGTTGGTGACGAGTCCTCATGTCACGTCACGGAAGGAACGCTCCTGACCGAGAAAGGACATCACGTCACGTCAATGCATTTTGCGGTACTTTGTTTGGTCTGAGAACTTCGTGTTGATCTGTGTTGATGGCAAAATTAGAAGGAAAACATAAATAACGCGATTGTGAATCGTGTGTTGCACCGAGCATCTATTTGATATTCGCTGACAAAAATTCTAAGGAAAAAAATCCGCCCGTTTCCACTGAGCTGTGTCGCCATCTTCTGCCCCTTTTGGGTGCTAAATTTCCCACCCTCAGATACAAAATGACACGAAATAAATTCTTTAATCGATTGCAAACATTTATGCTTTCCTCTTCAGAACTATTTGAATCATATTCATAACTGGATGAGTAACAAGAAAGCATCTTCTCTGAATCTGAAGCCATTGTTTTGATTCTAGAGCAAGGCAAGACGTCTTGGCGTGACACCACGAACAAGGGGGCGGGACCTTCTGAAACTGGCCACTTCCGGTTTCAAATTGAAGTAGTTTTTAGACACTAAGTCATTTTTATTGGTGTTTTGCATTTGACTAAAAATATCATACTGAGTGTTTTGGGTATTTTAGATGCTATAAAACGTTTTTCTCATGTCAGTTAGGAAACAAAAAAAGTGGTGTCGGTTGTCTTTTAAACATATATGAAATTGTCCTCTTGATGAACTCATGACATGGAACATGAGGAAATATTGACATATTTACTGATATGATGAAAGTGTTTGGCTAGGAAAGAGGAAAGTGCTTCTGTTTTCCCGAAAAGAGAATAGCATTATTTGTCACAGACATCAGAGGAATGCAGTCGTTAAGAGGACATCGAATAGCAGTGACAGACGGGTATTGTAGCTTCTGCCACAGTGTCAACTTCCTTAGCTTTGATGCACAAAGTCTTTTCCCGACTCATAAGTGGTAAAAAGTCCGAACAGAAATGAACAGGAAGCATTCCTTACCTGCATGTGTATCACCGAGAGCCTGATGTCTTCCTGTGTCTTTACATCACAGGGAGCCTTTTGATTCCTTAATGGTGGCAAAGAACAAAAGAAGGGAAGGGCGACATAATTAATAGTTTGAAAGGAAATTGAATTTTGTAAACAACATGCATGATTTGTGGGTTTGGTTATGTAAATAGTCAGCTGTATGACACAAGCGCTCGAATAGAAGGGGACGATATGTGCACATAGTTGGATGGTGTTTGGCATTCATATTTCGTGACTTACGTATATGCGACACAGTGTCATTGGTGAGCTTCACATTAGCCAGTTTGTAAACAGTATATATACAATATATATATATATACAATATATATATACAATATATATACAATATATATACAATATATATATATATATATATATATATATATATATATATATATATATATATATGCAGTATCTACAGTATATACAATAATCTCCTTGGACGATGATGTTTGCAGATGGCATTGTGGTCTGTAGCGAGAGCAGGGAAAAGGTGGAGGAGAAACTGGAGAGGTAGAGGTATGCCCTAGAAAGGAGAGGAATGAAGATCAGTGCAGCAAGACGGAATATATGTGTGTGAAAGAGAGGGATCCAAGTACAATAGCGATGCTACAGGGAGAAGAGATAAAGAAGGTGGAGGATTTTACGTACTTGTAGGTCAACTGTCCAGAGCAATGGAGAGTGTGAAAAAGAGGTGAAGAAGCGTGTCCAGGCAGGCTGGAACGGCTGAAGAAAAATGTCACGTGTGATGTGTGATAGAAGGGTTTCAGCTAGGATGAAAGGAAAAGTGTATAAAACGGTGGTGAGACCATCCATGATGTTTGGACTGGAGACATTGCCAATGAAGAAAAGACAGGAAGCAGAGCTGGAGGTAGCAGAGTTGAAGATGTTGAGGTTTTCTTTAGGAGTGACCAGGTTGGATAGGATCAGGACTGAATATATCAGAGGGACAACTCTGGTGATGGTTTGGACCAGTGACGTGCAGTCAGTGGAGGCAGGGGAGGCAGTGCCTCACCTGTCATCATGGAAAGCTGTCATGGAAATATCAAATGAAAAAATAAATTAAACAGTTATATGTATTTAGTGATTTGTACTTTAAAGTTCTTGTCCATTTAACTTCACCGTTTTAGGATTTTTTTAAAAATCGCTGAATTTTCACATTTACCGTTCAAATACTCAGTAGAGACGAGCGGTGAGGCAGCAGCCGGCTGAGCCTCACCATGGATTGCGCAATCACCCTGCTTACTGTGCTGGCTTGCTCTGCAGTGAGACCGCATTGCTGTCCTTCTGCATATCGCTATTAAAGCGTTCAAACACGTTTAGTATATGAACTAAATTTCTACAGTTTAGCTGGTGTATATAATGTAGAGTCATTGTACATTATAAACACTGTACTACAGTGTTTATTTTGTTTTATTTTTATCAAAACGCTGTGCGTAGGTGAGGCACACAGTTCTCCCGCCTCATGACAGGCAGGGGGCGCTTGTGATTCCAGAGATACTTCTTACTCCACGTCTGCAGAATGATAGAATTAGAGACAGAAAGCTACAGTAAACAGTTAGCAAGTAAAGTGCAACCCTGCAGTCATTTTTTCGTGTTGCTTGGCCTCACTTTCAGAATGGAGGATTACATATCGTAATTGAAAGAATTTTCTAAACTGGACTTTCAATCGAAGCAGGGGGTAATAATTAAAGGAAGACCAACACCGGAGCTAAAAGGTTTGCTTCAGACAACGGGACACAATACTCGCTCTTTTCAGGCGGACTGGTACACACGAAAAGGCTGGCTGTGTGGATGTCCAGCAAGAAAGCGCCTTTTCTGCTTTTCCTGCCTTCTGTTCTCAATTTGTGACAATGTCTGTACTCAAATGGGATCTTGCGACCTGAAAATTTTACAACGGATCCTCATCAAAAATGAGCGAAGACTCAACATCAGCATCCACAATGCTAAGGTAAAGGAGAAGCGGGAGATTTTAAAAGATCTCATCAATGCCACCTGCTTCCTTGCCAAACAACAGCTGGCATTTCGTGGAAATGATGAAAGTAAGGGCTCTGCTCATCGTGGCAACTATGTTGAACTATTACATGCTTTCGCTCAGAAAGATAACAGGCTAGCGAGTCGTTTTGGGACATCCACTGTATTTTCTAGCCTGTGAAACAGAATACAGAACGATTTAATTGAAGCAGTTGGTGATGTCATTAGAAATGACATTAAAAAGGAGATCAGTGCAGCCCCATTTGTTGCTGTAGAAGTAGACGAGATTGTCATTCTCAGCACTGAAAAGACTGAAACATAGTCGCAACAGGACTGGTCAAGGACGACTTTCTTCACTGGCAGTGATCTCCGTTGAGACAGAGAGACTTTTAAAACTGAAGAAAGATAAGGAAGGCTTCTACAAAGAAGTTATCCATGCCTTTCTTCAGAAGGAGCGGCGCATGGACTAAAGGTAAAAAAACGATAAAAACGTTTTTTTATTTTTTTCTATGCTACAGTTTGTATATATAAAGAATGCGGACATGAAATTTTAAACAAAATACGTTAACTGTTGCCAATCAAATGGTGAATAAACTACTCTGTAGAGTTCATATGTTTGTAAATCTGACCATGATGACGTCTGTGCCTCACCAGCCATGAACCTCACCGCACGTCGCTGGTTTGGACATGTCCAAAGGAGAGAGAGTGACTATATCGGGAGTAGGGTGCAGAGCCTTGAACTGCCAGGCAGGAGACTGAAAGGAAGACCGAAGAGGATGTCGTCACAGAGGACCTGATGGTAGCTGGTGTAAGAGAAGAGGATGCACAAAACTGGGTTCAATGGAGGACACTGATTCTCTGTAGCGGGAAAAAAAAACGAAAGGAAATGACGTTTAGAGAGTTAATGGCTAGTTAATGGGTGAAGAAGCTGTTTCAATGTCTGCTGGATTTGGTGCGCATGGATCGGTAGCACCTGCCTGAAAAGAGCAGCTGGAAAAGGTGGTGGGCAGGGTGCGGAGGGCCCATTAGGATTTTCCGCGCTCTTGTCTTGATTCTTGTAGTGCGCAAGTCCTCAAGAGTGGGGAGGGCGGTGCCAAAGATTTTTTTTTCCCGCCCAACTGTCCGTTGAATTCAGATTTTGTCCATTTTTGTGGCGGCCCCGAACCAAACCGTGACGAAAGAACACAGGATTGATTCAATGACTGCCGCACAGAAATGTTGTAGCACCTCCTGTGGCAGGCCATTCTTTTACAGCAGCCTCAGGAAGTACATCCTCTTTTGGGCCTTTTTCAGGATGGAGCTTGTCTTGACCTCCCACTTCCACTATACCAAGCACATGGAGAAATGAAGCTACCATGATGGGGACAGTGCACTTTTTGATCATCACAGCAATAATCTGTCAGTTATAATACTCAGAATAAGGTAGCGACTTCAATTTTTTTTATTTGTATGAGTTATGTTGGTAAAAACTCCTTCAGAAGAAAGACTGATGGTGTTAAATTACTGGTGACTAACTAATTTAATGATGACTGGAGCATGAAGAGAGTTGTTCATGCAACTATGCTTTTAACAATGGTGAAAGAGGGGCTTAACCAATATATAGCGCGTGTGTGGTGGTGGTGGTGGGTCAGAATATCAAATAAAATTCAGGAGAGGCTCAACCGAGGCAGCAAAGACTTATGACAGGGGTATAGTTTACTTTCATATTTGAGTAAAAAAAATGTTGACCATGATCAAAGTTCCATTTTTTTTTTACGTAAAAATGAGCAGTTAAATGTATTTTGTATGCTGCACAGTTTCATAAATAATTTATTTTTGAGGTTATCAGTAGGTAATTTTTTTAAAGAGAAATGATTTTCCAACACAGGCTGTTCATTAAAAAGGCATACGTTTATTGTTGAACAGCAGCACATTCATGAGATCACATAAATCGACGTCCTCAAACGCATACAACCCAATATATGTGACTGTTTGTAATACATAAATAATACCAAAATGCATTTCATATCAATAGAAACATTCAGTGCTTAAAATACACGTGAATCATGTGCATTAGAACGACTTAGAAATATAAGTTAATGCATCACGAAACTATGGAAAGAAAAATATGTATACAACTCCCTTGGTCATCACAACAAATATGGCTGGCAAATGGCACCCATCTCCCATCAGCCCCGCCGGATGATCACAGAGGAGTCCGTAGGGTGTAATTCACAGTCAGTAGCACTCAGTACAGCAGACACAGTAGCAGTCCGAAATAAGAGGGACGCTTAAGGAGTGTGCGTTTGGATATAGATTATGCGTCCTCAAACGGCAATCATGAAAATTGTGCTAACCCATGCAACTTTCCGGATAGAATGAATTTAATTTAGCTTCCGTGAGATGCCCCTATTATCTCGCGGCTCTTTTATCCCTCCATCTTCCCATTATAAGATTTAACTCATTCACTGCCATTCATTAATTTATTCGGGAATTAAAAATATGACGTAGAGCGGCATTCCTGAATTTGTTCGCGTTTTAGTTTTTCTTGTTTGGGTGCCGATAAAGTGCCAAACATGGCCTCTGGCAATGTTTTTTTCCTTTCCACAAGGGGGCAGCATTCCACTTTTTCCATGTTAGCACTTTGTTCCAGCTTCAGCCGGTGTTAAAGCCCTATATCAACCAATATATTCAATTGCAATATATTTCGGACAGCCGCCCTCATTTCAAGCTCACATAACTCCAGACCCATCGTTTTGGAATTAACTTTTTTCCCAGATGAAAGAAGAGAGTCTAAGGTTTCTCACACTGCATTGAATTTTTATGCAGTCCTAAAACTCAATATTCTGTGGGTCCTGGAATTCGAGTGACAATGACAAAACCCATGGCGCCGGAGTGGACACGATTTTGCACGTCTGGCAGTGAATGAGTTAAGGCGTCACAGTAGGCAGTAGATTGTGGCGCGATCCCATGCGTGGGCTCAGAATCACACACACACACACACACACAACAGTGAAGATTCGCCACACCGGACTGGACTTTGAGATTAGGTTAAAAAAATAAAGACAGAAAGAATGAAAGGAAGAAAGAGGGCAATATATTGACTTATTTGACCGCTGACTCGGACATTGAGCTTGTTTTACTGATTCACTTGTGCTATTAATAGCATTGTTCAGTTCTCGTGTGCCATTGAGAGAGAATGAGGGATCACGTGCCCCGTTCACAAGATCGGAGCCACTTAACACTGATATGAGCAGAGTCGAAATTGCCTTGACATTGTTCAAGGTGGCTGAACAAAAGTGCATGAGGATGTGGTTGTGTGAGTGGTTATGATGATGATGATGATGATGATGATGATGATGATGATGATGTGAAATATCAGGGCAGGTGTTTGACTGCACTGGCCACTGAGTACTCCACGGCACGTTCCGAAGGCGGATGTATGAGTGATTCAGTATGCATGCATGCATGTCAACCCTTATGCACATCCAAGGTGTCCTCTTAACACCTTTATCATGTGTGTCATAAAGGCGGTGGGGCCCCTAGGTGAGTCGTGCATGCACTACGACTTGTGTCACCATTTTGGAGACCATGCGGTAATGGTGTCGCAAAACTAAGAATGATGTCGATCGAATGTTCATGAGTGTCGCAGTGCAGCACAGGCGCCTCATTCTCAATAGAGCCGGGACAGTCCAAAAGCCGTGGCCAACGCGGCCATGAGGAGGTTTGAGCTGACCAAGAGGACCACACCTCCAGATCGATACACCTGGCGGCCATTGAGGGGCTGCACTGGCCTGAAGGTTCCCACCATTGGTTTCCCGTCACGGAACTTGAGCTCCGAAAAAGTCCGCAGCTGAAGGGAGGGGGTGGAGGGGAAACCACAACAAAAGTCTCAGCATTTGAACAGAGACGGACGGAAATAGCACATCAATATTGCTTAAAATGTGATCAGAATATGCTTTTCAGATCACAATATGTTATTGAATTTGAAAATATTGTTAACATGTTGAGCATGAAGTTCCACTGGGATTGATGCTTGGACCACTATTATTCACATTGTTGCTATATATTATATTGTTACATATACAGAGAGATTCATTATCCATGTCCGTTTGTGTACATTGTACCATATTTTCCGGTGTATAAGGCACACCTAAAAGCCATCATTTTCTTCAAAAGATGACCCTGCGCCTTATACACAGGTGCGCCATATACTCTATGTGAAGTCATATTGAGCCACAACAGGTCTTGCAACTACTGTCAGCCTCCACCGACTCCATTTCCCCCCTGTAGAAGAAGTAGTGAGTCACCCCAGCCTCTACTGTAGCGCCTTATAATGTGGTGTGTCTGATATTTGGAAACCATTTATATATTTACATATAATATTTGGAAAACTCATGACATGATAAAATATAGGGTAAAATTTATGAGTTGCATCTCTTTATCAGTGTAACCTTATGAGACAAAACAAATTACTCTTACTCAAGAAGACATGAAAGCAATTCATTGAATGCATACTCTCTGAAGACTGATGTTTTATCATCAGTATCATTTCACTCCACCATTATTCTGCTACTCTTATTAAGAATCAAATTTCTTTTCACCCATCCTAACCTGTTCAAAGCTCAGAGGGATGGGGTTCTCGAACAAGGTCCAAACTACGGCCTCCGTGCAGCCCGGTGTGGTCAGAGAGCCCTTATAGCGGTAAAACGAGGTCAGATTGCGCTCATGAGGAATCAGTTGTGCCAGGGAGGTAGGAGGCAAGGATGCATTGGCGTCTGGTCCAACAAAAAAAGAGACAACATGTAAACGACGGCAATGAGTTTCAGCTTAACTTCCTTTTTGGACCTTAGCACCTACCTGTATTTTTGATGGCTCGGAGAGCACTGATGAGGGAGTCATACTTTCGGTTTGCACTGTTGGATACCTTGAAAATAGCAACATCTTCATTTCTACTTTCCTGACTTTGTGATTTTGAAAAAGCATGCCATTCAAATTTTTACCTTGTAGAAAAAGCCCAGGACTGCGACTCCTTCTGGATCTGCCAGTGCGGTCACCAGATCCGTGTACTGATGCTTCATGTGCACTATATGCAGCTGCATGACAAAAGTTAGAACGTGACCACTTTATCCGTCTTTGCCCTTCTGTATGCTTTTTTGTGCAACCTGAACCAAAAAAAGAAAACTATCGTAGCTTTATCAGTCTGAAGCCATTTCAAAATTTGCTGGATATAAATTTGTCCTTGAACAAAAGCTACCACAATCTAAGGAATGCAGCTTGTGTGACAAGACTGACTTACCAAACACCTCTCAGGACTACTCCACTACATCTGTAAATTTGGCTCTTGAATGATGTGGTTAAACAGCTTGATGTAATTCTCCTTTAGTTGGATTGAATCTTAATTTAAATAACTGTCTCTTTGTATAAATGTTTCAGAATCATTTGGTAAGGATGTTGGGTTGTTTGAACACAATATCATTTTGGTCCATTGCAGATGTTAACGTTAATCATTTACTTTCGGAATATTATTGCCCAGCCAAGGCACTTTGAAAATGTTCACTTCAATGCTGATGCATTTTTTAAATAGTTTCTCACAATGAATTAAACAAATAAATACACTTTTTTTTTTGGGGGGGGGAGTCATATTCACATGAATGCAAATAATGACAAGGATTTTTTTTCCCTCTGTACCACAACAAGAATAGATGGCAGTATTTTCTACTTCAAATGTAAATTACTGAACACGATTTCCCTGCATGATGAATTTACATTTTACACACACACACACACACACACACACACACACACACACACACACACACACACATACATACATACATACATACATACATACATATATATCAAAGTCAGCTTTATTGTCAAATATGCTAATATGTATGACATACAGCACAGATGATACATATATATATATATATATATATATATATATATATATATATATATATATATATATATATATATATATACATACATACATATATATGTGTGTGTGTTTATTTTATTTATTTTTATATATTCATATATATACATACAGATTGAAAGACATGTCAATTATGAAATTGATCAGTGTCAATGACTACAAGAGTTATAAATTGTAAATTTATAACACCCATTAAAACGTTCATTTTTTTTTGGTAAACACAGCTTACATGGTTTAAAAAAAAAAATAAGATGATGATGAAGAGAGAGGGACACTCGTGGCTAGTACTGGACCTTTTTTTAAATAATAATAATAAAACATTTCATTTATAAGCGCCTTTCAAAACTCTAAAAGTCACTTTACAATCACAGGATTGTTTTTTTTTGTTAATGCAGTAATTGGTAAGGTACCTCCATGGGGTACTGCTCCCCATCAATGGTGTGTTCAGAACCAGGCCCGCCGTTGGTGCCCCAATGCAGGTGGAACTGGACGGCCTTGTAGGTGCTCGGCAGTCCTCCGCCCGAAATGGTGCTGAGGTGAGGAACTCCAACTTGAACTGGAGAAGACAAAAGCATCAGCACCACATCCTGATTTTGACTCAGTCCGACCCTCAATTGACTTGACGCTCACCCGAGTGGCCGTTATTCTTGATGGTTCCTCGAAAAATCTGCTGATAGTTTGTGAACTCAATCGGAGTCAGACGTTCATCTTTTAGGGTCTTTTTGGTGACAACGTTGATGGGCGATTGGGATTTTCCAGAGCAGGCACCGTTTGCGTGGTTCCACTTGTCTGGCCCTGAAACGCAAATAAACTTCAAAGCTGATGAACAGCTCAAAGTTTGCCGTTTTCTCAGGTGATAAAAGTTATTGAAATCCACCTTACCATTGCATTGTTGCTCACAGGTGAACTGGGACTGATAACACCAGTCTGAAAGATAAAGTGAAACCGTAATATGGTGTGGATTTTAAACTTAACCTGTCAAGTGGCCGTCTATATTTAACCTCGTTCTTATAACCTGCCATACAAATGCCCAACATACCGGATCCGTTATTATATTCTCAAATATATTTCCTTCCTATCAGAAATAAACACAGATAGAATCTCTAACATGAGTGGGGACACGTTCTCACATGGTTTTGTCTGGTGAAGTTTATTAATATTTTACAATAGGAGCACACGTTGCCTTCCCATTTACTCTGAGATAAATATCTGCCGCTATCTGAGCAATCAAATATTTATATATGGAAAAAAAAAAAACACTCATGCCATTGAAAAAAACTGCAGGAGGCACTCCAACTCTGTTATTAGAATTGTATGAAGCATTCGGAGAAGGAAGTCATTGCCATGTGGACCCTTTCCTCTCACTCAGGCACAATAACGGTGGCTAAAAAATAAACTCGGACCAGTACTTGTGCTGTGGCAGGCATTGTGATTCATGTCAAACCAATCAAGTTCTTGGTTGTGATCGTATCCACTCGCAAAGGTTGCAGCTCATTTATTTTACTAATATGGCAAAGACAGTAAGTGTTTATTGTATGCTTTGATTTTAGATTGTAATATTACAATAGAATTCATTTTACTTTGAATTACATTGGTCAACAGCACATTTCAATCCGAGATGGCTTTTTGTCCCAAAACAGTTTTTTGACTTACATTTCAAAACTGATACATATTTTTTCTGGCACATCAAGTTGAGGCCTTTTTTTTTCTTTGATCTATAAAATTTTGCACAATTCGAGTATTATTATGGGATGACGTTTAAGAGAAAAATAGATAATCACACACAAAGTATGCTTTAAAATATTTTTTTTTTTAGTTTTTGATAGTACACGTTGTAAATAATTAAATAATTTTATATACCTGTGGGGTCGCAGGATTTATTGGGTTTGTTTTTTTTTTTTTTTTAAAGGGGAGTTCCCCATCCTTTAATCTATTTACAAGTATTCTCTTTTTCGTTTTATCCACTTGAATGGGGGTACGAATATGGGTGGCTCTGAATAAGTTCAGTTCTACAACCCGAATAAACGTTATGTTTTAATTGTGAACCAACTCTCAGACAATCCATTTTCAATACCGCTACACGGAAGTGGGCTAAGGGGGTTGATGGAGCTCATCCCACCTGATTTTGGGCGGAGGGCAGACTACACTGAACTAGTCGCGATGTCACTCTAACAGCCACACTATCACAGAGTGGGAAGCACCTAGTTTACCACGACGCCATCACTAACACTGAGCTAACTTTACTTTTATAAATGGAGTGATAACGTATTCTTCACAACAGCCAAGCTCAGATGGATTGTGCGTGTTCTATAAAAACTGACTTCAGTGTTTTTCAATGCAGCCAATCAAATCTCTGTCCGTACAATTTTCAGCCAATGAGAGAAGGTGACGAATTTGTGGGCGTCAAATCGAAGAGTAATATGAACACATTGTCATTGTATCTGCGATGAAACGGGCAGGTAAAAGCAAAAAAATGTAAAGCCCCTCCCCGACCCTCTTTGCGGATGTAATTAAAACATTGCACGATATACAACTGGAGGCAGTGGGGGGGGGGGGGTGCGTGGCATCAATACAGCACTTCACTTCCGGTACCCCGCGATCTCACGTCGCGTTCGGACATCGAGACGGCAATGGCGCAAACGACTGGTTTTATTAATGCAGAATAAACGACACGCGTGACGAAGCCCCGTGCCCTCATTTTTTTCGCCAACGAACGAAGGACAATTCATCATTGCGTACTCCATTATGGAAATAATCCTTTTCACACTAAATGAGGGGGGGGGGTCCCGATAAAATAACCAGATTACACCTCGCACATTAGAGCTGGAGCATATCCAAATGAATGGACTCTGGGGAATGCAAACCCGTGAGGAGGTTCTGTCGCAGAGAGAGCGCAAACGTCATTGTCTCATGCGCAGGTGCATCGAGTGAGTGGGTGGGTGGTGGGGGGAGGGAGAAGAGAGGGGGTGACAGAGACAGACAGAAAGGAACAGAGAGAGACGGAGACACAGACGTAGGAAAAAAGAGCGAGAGGGGAAACCAGAGAGAGGGACAGAGAGCGAGCGAAAAGCGACTGTCCAGCGAAAGAGTGAGGGAGAATCTGAGGGCCACCCCCTTCCCCCCATTCGGTGTCAGGACCGACTCGGTCCAGGGTACGGGAAAAGGACTGGGAAAGACATGATGATACAGGCAGCCGCGCAGCGTGCGTCAACCGCATGTAATACAGAGATGAACGGCGCAGGTGCTTTGGATCAAGTTGGGTTCGCCACTCTAGAGGGAAACTCATTCATGTGGTCCTTTCATCGATTGGTTTACTGTTATTTAAAAAAAAAATCGATTCATGAACGGAATCAAATTTCATTCTGTATTAATTTCCACTAAATAATGGCTATGTTGATTTACTATACTGCATTTTAATTTTATATGTGCCGCCAGTAAGTATTAATGACACTTTAAATCATATATATATATATATATATATATATATATATATATATATATATATATATATAAAATAAAGGGTAATAGGTAACTAATGGAAAAAATAAAATCAGGTAAGGTGCCACTTAATAAAAAGTCCAAATAAACACATGACAGCATGAATGGGGCATGCAGGTTCGCTCACCAGCAGCTTTAGTGCAGAGGCTCCAGGAGGATACCAGGAGGACGGCCACCAAGGTGAGATGCTGCATTTTGGCGGAGGTGAAGGCAACGCAATGACTCGTTCGTGGTCGCATTGTTGCAGGGGGGTCTTATACTTATCCATCAGCATGCCACGCAGGAAATGGAGAGGCTGGCCCCGCCCCCTTCGACGGGCATCTTCCTTCCCATCAATGAACACCTCGGTGTGATTGTCGTTATGTGATGCAATTAAGATGCCGATAAAGTCTTGAGTTAATAACCAACACGGTTATGTTATGTTATCACAACGTCTGCAAATCAATCTCAAGATAATTAATTTCTGTCTATTACAACAGGATACCTTCATCGTGAATTATTAATCAAGTTTTATGAGTACAGTGGGAAAGTTTTGACTCAGAAAGGAGAATGCATACATGTACTTCAAAAGTTGGATTCGTGCCTGTTATGTTTAAATTTGTGTGTATGTGTGCGTGTGGGGGGGGAGGTGCGACGCCATATAAAGGTTTTCGTGTGGGGGAGATATTACAATACTGTATGTACATAATTGTGTCTCGATGGGAGGGAGCCCTTCCTTTGTAATGTTCTCGATAGTACAGAATGACTTTGCACGTTTGGGGACAGCTTGGACATGACTTCTGATAAGGAAGTTTACTCACTCGGGAACAATCGGGAGGATGAGAAATGAGGAATCATGCCATGACGTCTTGATTTGGAGAAGGTGGCTTGGCCTCGCCCCAACACAGGTGGCGCCAGTTTATGGGACTACATGTACTGTGGAAATGGCGTCCTCTGGTGGACAAAGAGGAAATTACACAAATAACCCAAATAAACCCGGCGTGATGGAGGCCTACACATTTGAAACCAAAAATAGGGATTATTTAATTCCGTACATGATTTGTGACTCAATACAGCATACGAGTTTTACTTTTTGAATTATACTAGTGAAATTAAGTGTTCAAAACTGTTATAATTTATTAAGACGCATCTTTAGTTATCGTTCACAATAGTCCCCGCAACAACCAAATACGAATGTAATCTTGCTGTGAAGGATGCACCGTTTATTGTGGTTATGCAACTGCATTATTCCTCGCATAGAGCCATTTAAATTATTCCAACATCAAAAGAAAAAATACCTTTTCGATGAAAGGCCGTTTGATACCTAAAAAAACACCAGCTCTGCATAATAGTCTTGATCATGCAGGTTTTGATACAGCTCTGGTCGTACCAATGAGTGCATTTGAATTGTGTACAATAAATTAAAGATCAAACCGTCCCCTTTCATGTCTTTTTCACATTGGTCTAGTTGACAATTCTTTAAATTTTAAAGCACTGGGGGTAATTAGTAGACTGTATGTATCACATGACAGGTTTTACACGATGACATTACCTTTGCATCTCTGTGGTGATTCCAGTCGTGTTCCACCCGAGAATACATATTTTTGCACCTTTTCTTTAATATAAGGAAAATAAACAAACTGGGAAACAGATCCATCATATAATATTTTATCTTCGCCACCGGGAATTGACTTGTATGTGCAATTCTTCACAACAGTTATTCATGAATTAAATGACTGGTATTTGCCACCACCATGGATCAGATTTCACGATGTATGTGACAGTTCTGAGCATTTGTCTAAAAGAGATGTTAATGCCATCTGAAGAAAAACCTAAATTATTAGGTCAGCTAATATAGTGACATGATCATCCAGTGAAATCATTAGAACTATACATTGCAGTTCAAAATAATAGCAGTGCAATGTGACTAACCAGAATATCCCAGATTTTTAGTATATTTCTTATTGTTACATGCTAGACAAGTTACCAGTTTGGTGCAGTAGATTCTCATAAAACAAACAAGACCCGTTATTCATAACAGGTACGCTCCAAAGGCTGAATTGGGCAAATAGTTCAAAGGGATGTGTTTAAAGAAATAGCAGTGCCTGCTGTTGACTGTACTAACTCAAAACTATTGAGATTTTGTATCCCCCGCCCCAAAAAAGATAGGAGTTAGCAAGCGTAAAACAGAACCGCAGTTTTTATAACTGCTTTACAACTGTGTGGCATATAGTCAACCAACTTGTGGCACCATTCCGTTGTTATTTGATTGGGAGGAATATCTGTGCCATTTGAGTGTCATCGCTGGACAGCTCTGGGACGATTGTGCTTTTTTGCGCCTGTAATAGGCAGCATTTTCACAGCCCTGCTTTGTTCAGCGGAAAGGTCGATGCTGTTGGACAGTCTGCAGCTGGATGGATGGATAGCTTGAGGAGCCCGCCAGGAGAAGAAAGGAGTGTCAGTGCAGAGCGCAGATGCATATGTGGAACTGTCGCGGCTTGGAATTGAAGCGGATTTACACGGGACAGGAGATGTGAGCCAATCTCTTTTTGTCAATTAATGCTAAATGTTGAAAGCAAACACAAAGCGTGTTTGCTTTCAACATTTAGCTTGTGGTAGACGTGCACATCACACCATGACGTCCCTGATCCACTTGTGAAAAAGACGCTTTCATCCTCTCTTCTTTCATCTAGAAATGCTTCATGCAATAAAGGGGGTGCACAAAGTGCTTAACATTGAATCGTTGCCTGTGTTTTTGTGTCATATTTGTTATTTAGGTTTTTTTGTTGTTTTGACTTCAACGCGGCGCGGCAAGAGTGGCACTCCATGGTTGCTTAACATTCCACAATCCATTTAGATTTCTTTTTTTGCGGCACAAACAGCATTTTTTATTTCACCCCACAAGTTTTCAATTGCACTGAGAACTGGGGATTGTGCTTGTCACTCTATAACATTAATTTTATAGGTTTGGAACCAAGACTTTGCTCGTCGACTGGTGTGTTTGGGGTCGTTGTCTTGTTGAAACACCCATTTCAATTGCATGTTCTTTTCAGCTAACCTCTTCAATTATCTCGCCATACAAAAACTGATCCATGATCGCTGGTATGCGATAAATGGGCCCAACACCAGAGTCGGAGAAACACACCCAGAGCATGATACTTGCAACACCACGATTCACTGTCTGTACTGAGGTTTGAATTCAGAGTTTGGGGGTCGTCTTACACACAGTCCTTCGACGATTTGCCCAATTACACAGCGTTTGGAGCGTGCCTATTGTGAATGCTGGGTCTTGTCTGTTTTCTGAGAATGTACTGCACCTACTGGTAACTTGTCTGGCATATAACAATAAGAAATATAGTACTATAAACCAGGGATATTCTGCTCAGTCACATTGCACTGCTATTATTTTGAACAGCGCTGTATGTGTAACTTTAGCAGCTAAACATCTGTACCATGAACACACAGGAGGAGAGTCAAGTCATAACCTGCTGCCATATATAGAAAGGAAAACATTGGAATTGAAAAAAAAAACAATAATGGCACAATTGAAATCCCAGTAGACACAAACAAGTATGTTATAAATTGGGGAACTGTGGCCGCCCTCTCCGACTGAGAAAAAGAACTGTCAATCATTAGTTCAGTCTTTCTTCCTTTAAGTGCCAATCAGAAGGACAATGAGGCTTTTTTTTGGAGGGTTTGGGTGGTCTTTCACTCAGAGGAATGGGAGACCCTCTTGCAAAATTCTCAGTCATTTCCCAGAAATACCCTCAATAATTTTCAATAAGGGCATTACAGAATCATACCATGCCCCGAAACACACCCCAACACGTTTCAAATACCAAGATACACCACAGTGTCAATTTAGTGGGCCTCAAGCAGACCCTTCCAACACGAAACGTCGCTGCAATAGCGTCACTGACTATTCAGCCGCATTGACTGTGGATACACTTAACTGGAAAAGCACAAATAAGACTCACCGAATGCACACACACACGTGAGGTCAGTCCAATTGCCCGTTTTACATTCAAAGATACAATGGCAAAGTTGACAGCAGATCTCTACCTTTCGCTCAAGTTTGGTCTCAGTTTCCCTTCAATATATAACGACATTTAGAGGTGCACAAAATAAGAATACAAAATTAGACTTTTAAATACAATTAGCAGCAATTCTTTTTCTTTATCAAGCTGAAAGCCTCCAGTAGATCAGGTAAAGGCCTGGGAGTTGCCAACCGATTGTCCCTCTCAAGTGTGACGACGGCAACTACATAGAGAGTGCAGGTTCTCGGTACTTACGGTGAGCTGGAAAAGGGGTACCACAAGAGAGTGCTGCCGTGCTGCAAGCTAAAATAACCACTGTCCAAGAGGTTGTCCTGGGACATACCCTCATCCACTCCCCCCCATTCTATCACCACAGTGCACCCCCATTTTCAGGCAACATCTCATCACCACCCAAACACCATCAAAGCACAGATCCAAAGTCGGGTTGGGGGAGATACCTCGTGAGTCCCCCAAAAAAAAGGACAAGACCCAACAGGAGACGCTCCCCTCAACTTGAAGCTGTCGCGATGGCCTTTTTGAACTGCTGGCTGCGGATCTCGCGGGTTCGGGATTCGAGAAGCAGATCGTGGCAGGTGTTGCACACCGGTACCGGGTCGTACAGCTGCTGGTCCGGGATGGGGAGCTTCAGATGACAACAATCTTTACAGAAAACATTGCCGCAGTTCCTACAAAGTGGTGACAAAAAGTAGCTGTGAACAAAACATGGCAACACAACGCCTCTGCGTTAACTGATGACTTTTACTTTTAAAATAAAAACAATGTCTGTGAAAAGATGTGATTTAACAGTTAATCCACACTGTAGAGATTAAATTTACAGCAGTTCCCAATGAACTAGATTCTGTTCATCACCAATGCGGTTATTTGTCTTTATTATTTTTATTTATTCATTTTTGTAGTATAATGGTACCTTGACTTACGAGAGGAATATTTGTGGAATGAAACATGTGATTTGGGAAAAGCACCCTTCACACCTATGATAGCTCGGGTAGTTTGCTCATTAAAAGTATGCCAAAGAAGAGAGGTGCACTCATGATTTGGAGGACATATTGTCCCAAAATGTTGTACAACAAAACATGCTGAGTGTACCATGACTTTTGTCCAGGCCTGTTTCATATTTTTTTTTAAATAATTCAGTTCCACTATAATTTAAAAACCAACCTGATTGGTTCATTTTCTGTGAATTCGTATTCATCCTTACTTTAGTCAGATTCAGGATCTTTCCGAGACCAATTTTGTTTCACCAACAAAGTGAAACCAACACTTTTGTCCGCGTGTATGTATCGGGAAAGACTTTGAAGGATGTTTAATATCTGGCACAAGTGACAATATCCACCCCGGGATACCTCTCTGACTGTAAATGTCCCAACAGCGTTCCCCTAATGTGACAAAGGCCGACTTTCTGTTTTGGAGAAAACAGAGGACTCCTCCTTTTTCCGTGCCAAAGAAACCACTTGATCGGTCGAATAAGTATGCCACGACTTCCCGACTTCCATGTAATAAATTCATCAGGAGAATAATTTCCCCTCGGCGAGTGGAAAGAGGACTTGTTCCAAAAATCTGGCTGCCATTTTTTTTAGCAGAGAACGCAGAGTACATGCGTATTGTTTGTAGATGTTTTAATCATATTTAAAAAATGTATGTTACCCCACACAAGAGGAAAATCAATCGTCATGCTATCTTCCTACTTTTGTAGTATGTTGTGCAATTAAGACCAAAAAAAGTTCCAGGTGCAATATTTTTTCTCCAACTTTGTTTCACCTTTCACTTAATTGTGTGTGAACCACAAATCAAAATGTCTGCTAAATGTATATTCATTGTTACTTTTGTAAGATTGAAGTTCATTCTGTAACCTGCGTGGGTTTTTCATTTCCTCAACAGTGAGGTGCCAACAATGTCGACTGTGTGTGTATGTGGCAGGAAAGACGTGCAGTCAAAAGCTGTTTACTATTTGGCACAAGCTCCGATACCCGCTCGCCGCTTCTCTTACTGTAAATATCCCCGAAGACAACATTCCCTTATGTGACAAAGAACGGCTTACTCAGAGGCACCTTCCTTTTTCCGAGATAAAGAAAGCCCTTCGTCGCCTCAATAAGGATTTCACCACTTTCTGGAGTTTCATGTAATGAATTAATCAAAACATGATCATGTAATACAGAGTACAAATTTAGCATTTTTAAACATATCATAACAGTATTTTAAAACGAATGGGACCCCACATGTGAAGGTAATAAATCATTGTTTTCTTACATCTCTTAGTTTGTGGTGGACTTGAGAAAAAAAATCACACTGCTGTATCATGACGATACTAGTGCAGCGTGTTCTACCGGAAACACATTCCTTGTGTGTTCTACATACTTGGCAATAAAGATGATTCTGATTCTGATTTGATTGCCTCAAAAGGTCGTGCAAGAAAGTAATACATCCATTTTCAGGGCGTCATAATTTTTGCCTAGGCCTGTTCATCAGTCGGCCTTTTAAAATAATTCTGTTGAATGACACTTCAAAAGCAATTGTCCTTCACTTCAATTAGTAAAATGTTCATTTATTATTACGCTTGTCAGTTTATCACTAAGGATTTGGACTTTCCTTTTCGGTCTGACGCTTGGTTGGTGAGGCAAATTTTCAGTCAGCATTTCTGACTGAGGTGCAAATTTCATGGAGGAAGCCTGCGTGTCCTCCTCATGTTTGTGTGGTTTTAAACACCACAAGATGTCAACAAAGCAGAATTGGTCTAAATGGGGAAAATTAATTCGATTCAACATGATTCGTTGACATCAAGGTGCCAACAAAGAAACGGTTTCATGTCTGTAGATTTAGCACAAAACAGCTAATAGATTATTTTCCCCACAGACCAGATGACAAGGGAATATGTTTAAAATACAAAATCAAACCTGTGCATTAATTAATACACAAATGGCAAACTGCAAATACACGGGGCTTTAATCTATTGGGACTTATAAGAATAATGTAATTAGGCAGGGTCATTCTTCCTGTACTGTAAGAAAACAATTGAAACAAAAAAGGAAACCACACCACAGATTTTATCAAAGAACATATAGAGATTAGTTACGTACTTTTTTTTTGGTTGATAGAAATCATTTTGGTGTGCTTGTGTGAAAGGAAAAATTGTGAAGTCCCACCTGCAGTGGTGACGTCTCTTGGCTATCCAGAACTCACAGTCACAGTTGAAACAATGAGAGGCCATGTGGTCAGGCACCCACCTCGTGACCTACACACGCATACATTTAGATGCTTAAAAGTGACTTAAAAGCCAATACTGGGTGAAAGGGAAGGAGAGAAGAGATGAAAGTGTGAAATAAAATGTGTGCTGACCTCTGTGTCCTTGCGCTCCACTCGATCCCAGCTACCCTCAGACAGTCTGTCTTCACTTTGGGTGGACAGAGAATCTTCCTCAGGACTATTGTCTGACTCCCGTAAACATGTCTGAAAGCGTAACAAGACACAAAGGAGGTTTCTTTAAAATGTCCCAAAAAGCATCTGGCTCAAGTGCAAAGAGGAGGAAAATAAAAAACGAACAATATCATCCTCGTAGTCGATGTCAGGCTCTGAGGGAGGTGTGCTGTATTGCTTGCTCTCCAGTCTCATCCGCAACTGTCGCACCTGCTGACGCAATACCTCTACTTCCTGTTTGTAGCCTGCCTCGATCTGGCGCAGTCTTTGCTGCACGGCGTCCATGGGCACCGTCAGCCCATCGTCATCAAGGTATGCTGGAGTTTGGGGCGGGAGAGGGGAGCAGGGGAGGGAGGGCGAAGGGTATGTTATGGCAGGCAGCTGGTGGCACACCAGTGAGCAGTTGTTGACCACAGGTGCGTTCAGGCTGGTGAACCCCGCCACGCTCCTTGCTGCAGACGGCCATCCGGGCTGCACGGGGCTGCTGGGACAACAAAGAGCCTCCTTGCGGCAGCACTGGGAACCGCTGACGAGGGCAAAGCCTTGCGAGTGGAGAAGTTTGTAGGCAAGTCGACGACTTTGGTACACGTTAGACTGCAGAGAGCGGCTCGCACCATGAGTGGACCCGCCGCAATCGGATTGCATGAGGCCCTGAACACTCTCCCAATGGGGACCCATAAGGGACATTTCTGACAGCGGACTCTGAGAGATGAGATGGCGATCGGCTCCCTGGATGCAGTCCATTGGAGATGCTGCAGCAGGTAACATTTGATCGCTACCTTTGACAGGGTCTGTTACTCCTTCTTTGTGTGGCTCAGCAGGCATGTGCGCACCACCTTGCTCCTGCTCATCCTTAAAATGATTCAGATTAGGACCATTGCTCTGCTGGCGAGGCAAGGCGTGGGAGAGTTCTCCTTGATCTGTAAGAGTCTCAGTGGAGTCGTCCATGGGAACCAGTGGGTTTAGAAGCTTCAAGGTCATGAGGTCAGCAGACTCCATGAGGCAATTTTCCTGGCTGTCAAGCAGGGGGCCAAGTTGTGTGGCCGCAGCTGGAATGGCATCCATGCTCAGTGGTAAGCACGGCTCTGATTTAGGGATGGCAGGTGTGGTGCTCTCAGCAGTCTTACATGGTCTCGGAGTCTCCAGCAAAGGTGTTGGAATAGACGGGGAGATAGTTGTGAGTGTAGAATCTTGCTGCAGGACAGGAGCAAAAAATGGAGTGTGGGTCTGCATAACGTCAGAAGTTAGGGGGACAGGAGGTAGCGGCAGGGGCTGGGTGGTCAGACACGGCTCCTCTGGTGTATCTTCGCCACATTCAACACTTGAGCCAACTGATGGCATGGTAGGACTGTGCTGTGAAACTTTCTCATCACCATCATCAGACGGTATTTCTTCAGAGCAGTCGTCTACAGCTGTACTGTCAGGGGCAGGTGTGGCCTCCAAGGCAGGGCGATTCTCTTGGCAATGCTTATTAAGATTGGGGTCACTGGATGTCCGTGTTAGAGGCATCCCATTCTCAAAAGCTGATAGAAGGTTGTCCATAGAACGCGTCTTGGGAAGTCTACAAATCAACATCATACACGGGTAAACATATTTGTATTTCATCCATTACGACTATACTTCTTGTTATTTATTGAACCGTTTCATATTTATGGCGACGGAGTGTTTTCAACACAAATATTTCACTACCTAGGTACAGTATAAGTTACTGACTGACTGTAGCATCTTTCAAATTGTTCAAAATTCGGTCTTCTTGTCTCTTGTCACTGTTGGAAAAGAACACCTTTAAGGTGTGTGCCGTGATATAACCAGAATCACCATTATTTTGCATTCCTCCTAAAGGAGAACCACCGTCACTTTTTTGTTTTTTAACTGACACCAGAAAAACATTTTATACCATCTAAAATAGCCAAAACACACAGTATGATATTTTTCGTCAAACGCAAAACACTAATAAAAATGACTTAAAGTGTCCAAAATCTGCAAAAAAAATTGAGCTGCGAATTGGCCATTTTCAGAAAGTCCCGCCCCCAGTTCGTGACGTCACGCCAAGACGTCTTGCATTGCTCGTGAATCAAAACAATGGCTTCAGATTCGGACAATATGCTTTCTTGTTCCACATCCAGTGATGAATATGATTCAAATAGTTCTGAATAGTAAAGCATACATGTTTGCAATCGATTAAATAATTTATTTGTGCCATTTTGAGGCAACATTGGGGGAAAATCTCTCACCCAAAAAAAGAGGCACAAAATGGCGACCTCCTGTGGCCACCTCCGTTTCCACAGGCTGATAAATTCCTTATATGGCACTTGGACGCCCTCTTCTGGCCTTCCGGCGGCTTTTGGGTGCAACACGAGGTCCCCAGACCAAACAAGTACAGCAAACTACATTGACGTGATGGAAGGACCGCTACAATGCGTCTTTTTTACGGTAAAGGGCGGTCCTTTAGTGACGTCACGTACGGACTCATCACCAACTCAAAAACAAGACTTCCGTAATATTCAGCACGAGTCTTAAAATGTAAAATATAGCTACCTGCGGTGGAATCTTTGTAAAATACGCTCAGTAGAAGTCATTTGAAGCCATTTTACAAATTATGGACACAACTTGTCCAGAGACGTCGGTTGTCCTTTAACTTGTTCACTGACATTCACAAATTTATTTGGGAATTGAAAATATGACCTAGAGCGCCATTCCCGAATGAGTTAGGGTTTTAGTTTTTCTTGCTTGAGTGCCGATAAAGTGCTGGCCAGACCTCTGGCAATGTTTTCCCTTTCACGTGGGGGCAGCATTTCTCTTTTTTTCCATGTTAGCGCTTTGTTCCAGCTTCAGCAGTTGTGAAAGTGCTATATAAATCAATAAGTCTGTATTGCATTGTATTTTGGACAGCGGCCCTTATTTCAAGCTCATATAACTGCAGACCCATATCAATTAGCAAATAACTTTTTTATCTGATGAAAGAGTCTAAGGTTTCTTACACTGCATTTAATGTTTATGTGTCCTAAAACTAAATATTCTGTGGGTTCTGGAATTCGAGTGACAATGACAAAAACCCTGGCACTGGAGTGGACACATTCTTGCACGTCTGGCATTGAATGAGTTAATTTATTGATGTTCATTGAAAATGGTTTCGAAATTTGCGGTGAACCCCTATTCATAGGTCGTAGAAACTCTGCTTTAATAAATAACAGTTGAAGGAAAATTGAGCAAGTAAGATTAATTCCAAGAGGTGAAATAACCATTAAATGTACCTGTCAAGGGAACGGGAGCCAAGTTCATCCCCTGTGACACTCGGGGACAAGTAGAGCTCCATTGATTCGTCCACAGCAGTGCAAGGGGAGGATGTGGGGAGGTAAACTGCAGTCCAGAGCTGTAATGCGCGCGTGTGGCAGACAGGCTGCAGCACCTTGAAGTAAAATAGTGAAAACAAGCCACCTGAGACCTATAGGAGGCAGCATATCACCTAGAGAATCGACCACTGGGAAAGAAGCAATGGACTACAGTACTTCTTTGGCATATGCTTCACTAGCTTTTGGTAAATCTGTTCGATTAATGTAGTATCTTCAAGAGGATTGTCTTCGTAAAGGTAGAATTCTCTCATAGATTGCCAGCTGAAATTGGGTATTTTGTCAGCTGAATGAGTCTCACACCCATCCAGTACACGTTATTGTCTCAGTAAAATGGGAAACAACGTTTACAGAAGTGATTTTCAAAATGCTTTGGTATCCCATTACAGAGAAAAAAAATGTCAGAAATGATTAAAAACTGACCATATCATGGCTTGGGATGTAGAGAAAGTTCTGAAAGTTCTTGTTTCCTGTGCGAAGCAAGGACCAGACGGAGCAGGTGCGTTTGTAAATATTCCTTGCCTCTCTCTCGCGAGCATTGTTACAAAGGAAGGTACCATATAGGCATGAGTACGTATGTTGCACCAACTTGACCTGCATAACAAAGACATAAGCAATAGAATCAATATTTACACCTGAATGCAATCGGATGATAGTGTTGTTGACACAGTACAAAATATGCATGTCATCTCTAAAAACGGCAAGCAAGTCCTTTGTATGCTGATGACGCCAGACCATGATTAGAAAGGCAAAACGGTGCATGACGACCACCCACCAAGAAGGCCTCATTGAACTCAAACAGGCACGGGAACTGTTTGAGCAGCTGGTGAACACAGTCAAGCCACTGCAGAAAGACGGGGCACTGCTCGCTAGCATCGTCAGCGTTCTCCTGATGGCCACAGCGGTCACCAAATTTGTGACCGTAGTCCAACCAATCAGTCTCGACAAGTAACTGGAAACCCTGTGGATTACGTGGTTGTCAGTACAGCATAATGTGGAGAAATGTAACAATCTATATTCATGTCACATATGTATGCTGTTGGCCTTTTTGAAAAATAACTCACCAATGACAGAACATTATAATTTTCTAAGAATGTCATCAAAGTGACTATTAGAAAATGTCAACACTTGCAGACTTTTATGAAAATAAAGCCTCACATAGTGACACTTAAATGTTTCCGAATTATTCTGAGAAATCATGTATCGTTGTCTTCACACGTTATTAATTAATAATATAACATTCAGCAAATGTGTCATTTGAGAAGTGTCATACTTCTGTCATACATCATACTATTAGCCTAGTAATCAGTAACAGCATCAGTAATAAAAATAAAAACTCAATTTCAAAAACATTGACTATACTGTATATAAACCACATGATATTGTTTGATTGGTCAAAGAAAAAAGTACAACAAGCATAGCATCACCTCAAGTGTTCTGTAGTATGGATCCAAAAGGATTTTGGCCAAGGCAACAATCTGGGGCGTACGGTCCCATCCATCTGAACAGTGGACAAGGACGGGACGACCTTCTCTCTCCAGTGAGGAACATACCAGAGTGGCCGCCTTCAACATTACCGAAAGGTGCTGCAGCCAACGGGTGCTCTCCAGAGCTGAAAGCCAGCTAGGAAAAAGAAGAGATGCCACACCTTAAGAGAAGAGGCCACTTAACCAAAACATGGACTGCTACAAGTTAAACTCCCAAAGACAAGATATTGAAAAGATGCTGACAATCAGGTATATTTAACCAGGGGTTGGCAAAATATGACCCAGTGGCCACATATGGCTGTTTTAATCATGCTCATAAACATCTAATATTTCTGGCATTAATTTAGTTTTCCTTCTTAAATTGGTAAGTTCCAATCTATCCATTCATATAATTCCCTGGCAAAAGAGTTTGTGTATTTAAACTGGGGCATGAATAAAAAATATATAATTACAAAGGAAAAAAAAATCGAATAAAAGAATGCTATATTTTAATCAATAACATTACAAAAGTTTTCTTACACCTGTACTCGAGTGACTTGGGGAGGACAGCACTGTTATCCCTATGTAAAGTCGATGGAAGCCCTCCTGCGTCATTCGACACCAAAACAATCGCAACAAGCTTGAATGAAAAACAATGTGACATCTCACTTGCATGTATACACCGCCACAGACAAACACCCAAGTGAACACTGTGGTAAACAGAAACACATGACTCCAAAGTCTGAGTGATCAGACAGACAGCTGGCCCACACAGTGGGAATGAGATTGGACCCGAGGCAACCTCTCCATCTCTTGTGGTGGAGCTTTTCCGTGGTGGGGGTGAGAGCAACTCACAAGGGGGGAGGCAGGAGGGGGACACCGAAAGAAAAAGGTCGAACGGGTCGACTTACTTTCCTGGATCAGGTATCTGACTGCAGACTGTCCTCAAAGCCTGAAAACTGTTCCGGATGGCGTGGATGTTGGCCATTCCCATAAACATCACCTCACAGTTAGGGTAATATTCTGAACACAAACAATGATAATGTCACACATGTGTATGTCATACATTTTTTGTAAAGCATTCACTTTTCAAACATCCTCGCATCGTAATGACAAGTCCTACATTCCTTCGAGAGTGTTTACTGGAGTTCAGCTCAGTGAAGTATATTGGCTTTGTTTCATTGTATTCGTCTGTATTATACATGAGCACAGTCCAAAGTTATGGACGTTACCAAAGGGGGAAAAAGCTTTGTCCCCAGTGTAGGGTAAATAAATGGGAGAGCATCACACTGTGCCATGACAGTTGTTTGAAGAGTTGACAACAATCAAAAACAGCTGCCAGTTTTGTGCAACAACTCAAATTAGAAGAACTGAAAACACACCCTTTGCCACTTTTTTTTTTAAATCGACTTATTCAGCGAAAAACAGAACAACAGGACTTTGTGGATGGCCCCATTGTTGCTACTTGTTTACTGTCACATTCCTTTTCCTTGTTTAATTTACTAGCTGGTTACAGTGTGTTGCTATTTAAAACAAACATATGAGCCAGTTTGGGCTTTACTATTGCAAAGCATACCGAGACACACTGAATTGTGTACAAGATGTGGTGATAAGCACAATTTGTTTTCAAATAAGTGAATGTACATTCATGAACAAATACTGTCAAGGCCAATTTCTTGAATGGACAATAATTAAAAAAATAGAAAGCAACCTAAACCAAATGAATTCAGAAAATTGAGGAAAAGAATGGTCAGGGCCAATTATTATTTAACATTATACTAGACAGTTAATCAATGTTTTTCTCTTGATTTAAAAAGTTGCAAAAATAAAATGGATTATTATTATTGTTATTATTATTTAATGTTCAAAGTTTGACACTTGAAACTTACTGATTATGAATCTGTTATCGTTTCATGACAACTTAAAATTAATAATAAATAAAACACAACTACCTTGATTGGACCACCTGAACAGCAACATGTCCCCCGTTTTAAGAATGGCGGTGCTGAATGTTTCAGGTACATTGGATCAATTAACAGTACTAACCTTCACATTCACAGCCTCCACCTTTTGCACGGTTGGCCACTGCGGCAGTGTACGAGCGAGCATCCAGAATGAGCAGCTTCTGTGGCACAGTGTTGTCATCACAGACAGTGCTACTGGTCAGTGAAGAGTCTGATGACATAAGATTAAGACACCACTTGTGTTGTCATTCGCAGACAGTGTTATTGTATGCAATCAGTAGTCAGAGGAAGATAGACTAAGGAAATCTGGAGAGCAGAAAGACCCCCCTACCTCAGCTAAAAGAATTGAATGCAAAATAAATACAATCCGAACAGCATATATCCACTGAATCGTGCATTTGCTCATTAACTAGTTCGTATAAGTTGAGGATGTTTTACTCACACCTGTGACCATGAGAGTAAGCAGTTTAAATAATGGTTAAAGGACAACCGACACCATTTTTTTGTTTCCTAACTGACATCAGAAAAACGTTTTCTCACATCTAAAATACCCAAAACACGCAGGCTGATATTTTTAGTCAAATGCAAAGCACCAATAAAAAGTGTAACAAAACTGCCACAAAATAAACTCTGAACTGACGATATTCAGAAAGTCCCGCCGCCTTGTTTGTGGCGTCACGCCAGGATACTCCTTCACAAACTGCCTTGCTCCAGAATCAAAACAATGGCGTCAGAGAGTTCAGATTCGGAGAAGATGCTTTGTAACTCATCCATGTTTGAGAATTTCATTCAAATAGTTCTGAAGAGGAAAGCATAAATGTTTGCAATCGATTAAAGAAATCCTTCCGTATCAATTCAAGCCGTCTGGACTCCAATGTAGCGGCCAGAAAATGCACAAGATGGCGCACAAGCTCTGTTGGAAATGGGCTGAATTGTCCGATGGGAATTTGTGTAAACTTACACTCTTTATGCGTGTGACCGCAATTTCTTGCGGCACACAAGGATTCACCATCGCGTGATTTATGTAGTTTTCCTTCTAATTTCACGATCAACACAGTGTTTTCAGTCGAAAAAAAGTATGCAAAATGCATTGTGTGTCGCTTTCTCGGTCAGGGGCGTTCCCTCCGTGACATTTTTTCGGGCATCGTCATCAACTCGAAAACAAGACTTCAGGAATATTCAGCGCGAGTCTTAAAACGTAAAATATAGCTATATGCGGTGGAATCTTTGTAAAATGCGCTCAGTAGAAGTCATTTGAAGCAATTTTACAAATTATGGACGCAACTTGGTCGGAGGTGTCGGTTGTCCTTTAAATATTGACAAACTTCTTCACACTTCTGTCCGCTATATGTTTGCAAATAAAAACAAACTATCTTGACTAATCACTGTGGTGCGGGTTTGCATTCTTGTCAAGTAAAATAGTCAAATCATGTTGATTTGGCAGAAGATACAGCTGGAAATAACGACGCTTTACCAAAATCACTGTCAGATGAGTCATGCGCTTCTCCACGTTGCTGGCAACCAGGTGCACCACAAGTAATCTTGGCTCCTGAATCCATTTGACAAGCTTTGGCAATGGATGTCACCAGGTACTCATCATCTGTATTCCTCCAGCCCCACCAGCTGATCTCAGGCTGGCTGCAGCGTGCAATCACTGCCCCGTTCTTCTGGTGCCTGGAAATCAAAATCGTGGTCCTAAAAATCACGGTCCCTGAAAACGTAAATCATATTTAACTAACTGACCTGTAGACCACTACGGGAATCCTCTTCCAGGATCTGAAGGAAGCCACACTCTCCAGCTCTTTGTCAGTTATCCATATTGGAACAAGAAACTTCTGTGGGTAACTGGAGCACAACCTGAAAATATAAAATGTAGTTTGAAACTTCATATTTTGCAACAAGAGGGCATGCATGGGCAGCCACTTGTGATACGATGCCAGGGGGAAAAATAACAGCGCGACAAAAAATCAATTTAGTGAACATTTTTTTTGTTGCCAAAAATAGTTGTTAAAAATACTGTTAAATTACGCGTTAAAGTCGTCAAAAGGAGAGGTAAGAGACAACCCAACGCTGTGCCGAATAATGTGGCTCAGCAAGCCGTGGCTTGTTTAATGTTTGCATAAAGACTCCGTACATGCCCGAGGAAATGAACACAATATACCTGTAGTCTCTCTTCCAGTGAGACACTCGTAACGCTACACTGAAACCTTTTTATTCCAATTGCCATCCATATCTGGGAATTACATTTACATATGTGTTTTAAAGACTAAACTCGGTTAAAGGTGGCTATGTCAACTCAGCGATGCTTATGTCATAAGCAGGCCTGACGAGTCCAACAAGTGGATAGATTGTTACAAATAGTTGAATGGAAAATTGAAAATTAAACACCCTGTTTTGCATGCATGTGACCATTAAAATGGTGCAAGGTGACATTAAGCTTTTATCGTGAACCACTGAGAGGGGTGGGGGGAAACCAAAATGACAACAACAAAAAGTAAACAGAGTCCTTGCTACAATCATAGACATGCAACTGCGAGCAAAAAAATGTCAAGTGAAGTGCATGTTGCCTGTAGCCGACGCAAATGCCAGGCTTCCTCAATGAATGCTGCCAGTTTAAAAGCCACTCAGAGAGAATGGATTGGGAAGAGGTGTCTGTCAGGACTAATTCATTCACACATGTAAAAAACACAAACAAACAAAAAATAAAATAAAATAAATTCAGAAATAAATAAAATTGGTATTAAAGTCATCCTGACTGCTTGCGTTTTATAATGAGGAGGTACCAGCGGACTCACCTGCAAACCAACCTCAAGGTAAAGTCAATGTTCGCTATCCTCTCTTAAATCATCCTGTTTTACTTTATCACGTCAAAACTGTATTAGCAATGTAAGATGCTAAACTTGTCACAAGGAATTTTAAAAAATGGCAGCAGACATAACATAGCGACATCATAGGAAAAAATGGTACCACTCTACCGAACACCACTTCACGAATGTCCATAAATCATCAAACAAACCACTCATCATTTCAACGCTGTTATTTAACATCATGAGAGATGTCATGCTCTCTATGGTCCGGCATACATGACATACTTGTAGTTGCAATTAATGGATGAAACCCTCCAGATGTTTTGCATGTCAAAGGCCATTCTTTTAACCTCCATCTCCATTCTCTGACGCACGTGATCACCTGCAGACAAATGAGACAAAGACACATACTTCAGGGGCAGAAAAGCTCCTTCTAATGTCTGATTGTTTAAACACATTGTAAAAAGCACATTATGATTTACGATTGCATGTGTGAGCTGATATAGACCTGGGCGACACAGATGAACATGTTGGTCCTCATCATCAGCACTGCCTCCCAAACACCATGCATGATAGGCCAGGGCAAAGAGATCTTCAAGCCGTGATGGGTGAGCTATGGCCCTGCACAGCCGCTTGACCCACTCCTGACATTGCTTGAATGTGGTAAAGTGGCACCTGTAATACAGAAGAAATGTGAAGCCTCAAGCAAGTGTTTGATATCCGTTATATCACATACCCACTTAAATTGAAGCCTTCAGATAACGACATCACTAGTATATCTGATTAATTGAGAGAAAGTGGCAAATTAGCAAGAGGCACTGAGTAGCAATTATTCGAAAAATACCCAAACCCAAAAGAGACATTTTTTAACAAGGCAATGGGATCCAACATATTTCTACATTATCTAATGTCCCTCCATATATTCTTTTCTTTACCTGACAACCTTCGAGTCTTTGCAGATAATGTGGAGCTGGGCCATGTCTCTGCTCTCCACGCTCTCGATCAGCCTGAGGGGCACCTGAAGGTGGAGACAAACAGCATGTGTGATGGACCTGGCGGACTGCTGATGGGGAACAAAGCACAGCTACTGAGGGGATCACCCTTAGGTTGGGAATAGACCAATCCAAGCAAGGCCTTATCCATCACACTGACAAGGGCTCTACACAGAGCAGCAAGTATACTGCACACCTGACTTTGCCCAAAGGAACAACACGACACTTAAATAATAAATGTGCATCATGAAGGAAGGTGCTTGTGTTGTCCCAGATCCGTCTGAATTTCCTGCACAATAACCAAGCATTGTCGCTGTAAACTGTAGCATATCAGCCTTTTATACGGATACAAGATGCAATGCATCCTTGCATTGTAACGGAAAACGTGCCAGTTCGGTGGCGAGTTGGGCAAGGGTTTTTTTAACATGAGGTACTCACAGATATTTCATTGTCCACATCTGGGTAGGTCTAAAGCAGTGACAACATGGAGCACACGGAGAGGAAGGCGACAAGACAAGAGGAAATGGAAAAATAAATTAAAACCAGGGAAAAATAAGGAATGACAAGTTAAAAGGGAAAGAAAACATGAGTTTGAAGGATGCCAGATAAGAGAGTGCATGACGCAGTGCGCTACTTGCCGCGTGACCTTGCCAAATTGAAATCATGGAGGGATAGACAAACATGGACAGGAGCAAAGGGCAACAAAACAATTTGAAAGAATGAGAATAACCCATGAATGGGAGTGTGGAGGAGAGGTCGTCGATTGTTGAATATTAAAGAAAGAGTTTGTCATTGCCTGTAAAAGTTAAAATGGCCGATCAGTATGATCGACGTTATGGGCGTCTGATTTGTCTTTTTTTTATCCTTGCCATCTGTTCTAATAATGACAGCGTTATTGGCAAATGTGAGAAGGATTCGTGAAGGAGAAGTTTAATTCATGCAGTCAGGATGTTTTCAAGTCAGGATTTATAATGCAGCAACAATTCCAAGTCCAAGTCGTATAATTCCTTCATTTGTTGACATTTACACACCCATGATTGCTGTAACCTAACAAACATGTACACAGGAAGAGGTGAATGACAAAAGAAAAGAAACGTAAATATAATTCCAATGTTCTTCCTCAGAGGGCCACACATGAGAGAGGACTGTAAATGGCAAAACAATGCATTGAACTGACGCATAATTAAAACGCATTTGAGAGAAAAAAAAGAAAAAGAAAAAAAAGCAGCCAGCCCCAGCAGAATTATTCCAAAAGCACTGCTAAGAAATTGTGTTTACACCTAAGTAAGCATTGGCACAATCCCAAATAAACAATTTGCAACAGTTGGGGGAAAAACAAATTAAAATACACATCCGTGGGTGCTGAACAACGAATGTGTGTGAGTCGAGTGTGTACAGATTTATTTTATTATGAAAGGGCTACAATTGTATCCTTCCACTTTAATTTAAGCAACATAATTCCACCAACGATGAGAAGGTTTCTTCAGCCGTCATCTGTACAAATGTGAAGGTTTCGGACGTTTCGCCTCCTATCCAAAAGGCTTCGTCAGCGAAAAGTCTGACTGGTCGTATCGGCCCCTATTTATATATCCCTAAAGGGATATATAAATGACGGCAGATGACGGCTGAAGAAACCTTCTCATCGATGGACCACTCCTGTACGACTGAGAGCTTACACAGACATAATTCCACCAAGCAATTATAGATATTTGTGTGTTGTTGTTTTTTCGTGATTTTTTTTTGCGCTGCTACTTTATAGCTTTTTGTTAAAATATGACAGGCAAACAGTGGACAGTAGGGAATTTCAGAATTTTGTGGTGAGTTCTGCCTGCAGGTGTATTCACAAGAATAAAGAACATTGAGCAGCAGGCCATTTACATCTTCAACTTTGAAACTAGAACGCACTGTAGAAATGTAAAAATGTTAAAATTAGCTACTTGTTCACAAATTAGACTTCAGCACAAAGCAGAGAATGAAACAAACCATTTTTTTCAATGACTTGACAAGCCAACTGACATGCCTAAGTGTGATTAGTGGCTCAAGGATTGATGAGACAGCAAGTTGCCGTGAGAACTTCATGTGAATTGCAAAACGTGTTGACTATCGACACTCCATTTGTATTTTTCAGTACAGTGCTGCAGTTCAGTGCATAACGAGTTAGCGTTAGTGATTTCATTAATATTTGGCAGTTTTGTATTTTCCAACATGAATGCTCATTTAGAATTTTGCATGTGAAAAAGTTTGACTCAAGTTTTTGCGATCTTTGTACATGTATGTTCATATTGGTGGATTTAATACATACCCGTGATTCAATATTTCGGAATTCTTTGATACAAGTTAAATCATACAGGTGGCCTTACATTGATGACCGACTCCTTGCATTTGATGTGAAGTCTGTAGTTAGAAATGGCAATGACAGCCTCATCCGCATGGCCGAGATATTCCACTCCTTCCCCCTGAAGAACTGGAAAGGGGACCTATCAAGACAGCACACATATTCTATTACCACACAAAGAAAGCATCAACGCATATTAAGTAATTAGGAAAAAGAAAGGGTGTCGCTGTGCCTTTTAAACCTCTACAATCGTGTTTTAAATGGCAATGTGCAAATTGACAAGATTTGGAATTTGATTTTTTGTTTTGTTCAGAAATTACTAGCGGTGTAGCAGTTGTTGACAGGTTACCTCATTGGCCTCACGGTGCAGGGTTCGAACAGGGCTCCCAACTTCCCATGTGGATTTGCATGTTTTCCCCTTGCCTGTGTGGGTACTCCACTACCTTACCCCTCTTTCCAAAAGCATGCATGCTTAATGTAACATTCTGAGCCTCTTGTGTATTCTGGTGTCATCTATGCAGGCCACAATAAAATCTCAAGACTATCAAAGATATTTTAGAAATAAAGTTGTGACCCAAAACACAGGTCCAAAAACATCCAAAACACTCACTTGAAGTAAGGGAGTGGCCTCATATGAATTTAATGGAGGGGTACCAATAATTTTGTCCACTGATTTAGAAGGCTATTGCTTCAGAGGAACAATTTCCTGGATTGCCTTTTATGAGGAGTACAAAACTGATCACGAATATAGAGGTTAATTTACTTCAAATCTCCGGAAATATAAAATCCCAAGATGCATTATCAGTGTGCCGTCAATGTTCAACCCGACAATTTGCCTGCACCAACATGACTTCCTCTATTGACATGACATCAAGGAATGAGGGATTTCAAGCACAGTCCCGCCATCCGGCTGATGGAGAGACCGTGTTAGCTTGTCCTGCGTCAGCATGCAATGCCGAGTCACGCATGGGAAGGACCCACTGATGCAGCAGAGCAGATGGGGATTATTGCAAAATATTAGACAATGAAGATGGCTTTAACCTTGTGAACAGCTCAGTCTTAGTTAAACCACAAAGTCAATAGACAGCAGTATGTGTTTGGTTACACATTAAACCAGTTGTTTTAAAACCGACCATAAGAGCTATTGATCGAAGAAAAGTCTTCCGCTTAGTATATTAAACTGTCGCCGCACCCGCTGTTGTATCTGCACTGTCTGAGTGCACATTGGTTGGATGTATGTGGATACAGCTTAACCTGAGAATTGGAGCACATGCTGCACTAAGACCGAAAGAGCCAAATATAGTCAGTAGGGTGGCTGACACCAGCTTCTCAGATAGTCAGGCAGGCCAATATTTAATGAAAAAAATATATATTGTAAAGATAAAACATTTAAAAAACATACATATTCATGTTTGAAGGGTGTAATCATGTTGTGGTAATATAATATAATATAATATAATATAATATAATATAATATAATATAATATAATATAATATAATATAATATAATAATATGGGGGGCGGCCCGGTAGTTGAGTGGTTAGCACAACGGCTTCACAGTGCAGAGGTCGCCGGCTCGCGTCCCGGTCCGGCCTCCCTGTGTGGAGTTTGCATGCTCTCCCCGGACCCGCGTGGGTTTTCTCCGGGTCCTCCGGTTTCCCCCCCACACTCCAAAAACATGCATGGCAGGCAGATTGACAACTCCAAATTGTCCCTAGGTGTGAGTGTGAGAGTGACTGTTGTTCGTCTTTGTGTGCCCTGCGATTAGCTGGCAACTAATTCAGGGTGTCCCCCGCCTCGTGCCCGAAGACAGCTGAGAGCACCCCCCGCGACCCTAATGAGGAATAAGCGGTACGGAAAATGGATGGATAATAATATGGATATAGCTAAATGAATTAAGTATTGATTTAACAGCATCAGAAATTAGAGTGTTGGCCTCTGGTCTTTGTGCTACTCTGTAAAAGAGATCAAAAGATGTTCATGATGGTACCCTCTGCAGGACATGTTGTATAGCCCGACAGCATATACCCAGCTGCACTCCAAATGTAGATGGATGAGTCACTGAGAGCCTATGATTGCAGCAGAAGATAGCATCACATGTCCTCCACAATAATTTGGCAGCAGAAATAATTTAGGAGAGAGAGAGAGAGAGAGAGAGAGAGAGAGAGAGAGAGAGAGAGACTCATAAATAACGGTCACTTGTGAGTCGTGACTTCCGGTTGAGGGAGCTGGCCAATCAGAACATGCAAGTATGCAGACACAGTACACCGCTGCACGCATGCATGCATCACAGCTGAGAAGGCAGCGGAGTGTGCTAAACAAAATATTTAATGGGGGATTGCCTGTTTAAAAATAACTGTCAGTGAAAGTAACAGCAGGAGTGCCTTCACAGAAACAAAGACAATATGATAGCCCGTGTGCAAGGGATGAGGGTAAACCAACATGACTGGGCAGACAAATGAAATGGGACCTGTGTCAAAATGAACAAAATGAGAACAACCAGCACGTAACTGCAGAGCCTGTTGTACAGTATCCATATTCCATCTTATTTGACGTGTTAACTTTTGATCCAATGAAAGAATACTGAGTGACAAAATAAAATGGATATAAGGTACAGCATACCAGGGCCTAGGGACACAGATGGATCTGTCAAAACATGACTGCATTGGACAATCAAAAAAAGTCAATCTATGACTCCAGTATAGTAATACAAATTGTGCAGTAATGCATGCAGTCCACAAAAAAATTATCTCCTGAAATCTTAATTCAACTGGTTTCAAAATGATTCCTTTTTGGCAATTTGCTTCAGTCGCTTTCAAAATGACGAAAAAAAATAAATAAAAAATTGAATAAAACGATCAAGCACTTAGCGTGTGTTACTCTCCATATGGTTAAAGTAGAATATTTGTTTATCCTCTTCTGAAATGACCTGAGCATGGCCGACCTTACACACTGTCCATTTTGTTGTAGCTTAATCCCTATCTCCTATCTCCAAGCTGCAGCGAGTTTCTGTGTGTGTGCAACAACCACCAGCAGGCAAAACTCAGCGCATGATTTATGTGCCCTTTGAAAAAGTTAAACTGCTGACTGCACCTCATCGATTGAATAACAAGCATTGCTTTCAAATTATATGTGTGGTATTTTTTTAATGTAGCTGTGCCTTTTACTGAGCAAGTTGCTTATTCTGTAGCCACAAAAAGACATATGTCTTCTTGTGCCGGTCCCAAGATTGGATAAATACAGAGGGTTGTGTCAGGAAGGGCATCCGACATAAAAGCTTGGCCAAAACAAACATGCGAATCAAACCTCTAAAGATGGAGGACACTGATTTGCTGTGGCGACCCCTTGAAGGGAAAAGCCAAAAGGAAAAGAAGAAGATAAGAAAAAGAGAACTGTACCACTGGGAAAAAAAGCAGCACTCACGCAGGTGTGACCTATGTGGTCAACAATATGTGGAGCACACGTCGTCTTTGCAGTTTTCCATCAGCATGTAGTGACTTTAGATTGACAACAGGGGGCGACAATAACTACTCAAATACCTTTGAATTTTTGCTGCCACATGAAAGCGCAGACGTTTTCTTGGCTGCTTTTCTTGTGCAACATTTTGTAAAAGTTGACAAAAAACTCTTGAGGAAAAATTTTTGTGCAGATCCAGAAAACTGGCAGAGTAAACCACCGACTTAAATTTGTACCTTTCAATGAACCACCACATCGTCACAGTTCAGCACATCGATAAGGATTCACCCATGTGCATTTTTTTGCCCCTTTCACTTTTTTCAGGGGGTGGAGGTAGAGGTGTTGCAGACCCTTTTGGTGGTGCACTATATTTCCGGGGACCAACTCTGTACATACCCTCAACGAATTTGGCAGTGGATCCTCTGTAAACTAATCTTTCAAATTTACAACACCATAACAATTTTCCTTTCAGGAAAACTCAATCGCAGATTTCAAAATTGCAGTTATTTTACAAACGTGCACATCATCTAACATTGCTCACTTAAATCTCCAAAATGATGTTTAAAATGCTGCCTCGAAACCAGTCAACTGCCTGTTGACTCGTTTTTGTCATTACATGTTTAAATGCGCAACAATAATGACAGGTAGGTGTTCTCTGCCTTCGTCATTTACACAGAAAGCCCAACATGTAAATTAAATTAAATTAAATTAAACAAACAATATGATTTAAATGATTTGCATTAAACAAACAATATGATTTAAACGATTTGCATTCAACAAACGATATGAGTTTAACGCTATATTGGGAGAAGGATGCCAGGCAGGAGACGGAGACGAAGACCGAAGAGGAGGTTAATAGATGTTGTAAAAGTGGACATGAAGGTAGACGGTGTGAGAGAGGAAGATGCACAAAACAGGGTTACATGGAGGCAACTGATTCGCTGGGGCGACCCCTAAAGAAAGAAAATTAATTCATTCATTCATTAGTGCGTTAATGAGTGCATTCATTCATTCATGCATTCATTCATTCGTTCATTCATTCATTCTCTGAACCACTTTATCCTCACTAGGGTAGCAGGGGGTGTTGAAGACTATCCCAGCTATCTTTGGGCAGTAGGCGGGGGACACCTAGAACCAGTTGCCAGCCAATCGCAAGGCACTAACGCTCACACTCGCAACTAAGGGTAATTTGGGTTGATCAATCAGGCTGACATGCATGTTTTTGGAATGTGAAAGGAAACCAGAGGGCCCGGAGAAATATACAAGATCCACACAAGAAGGCCAGATCTGGAATTGAACCTCTGCACGGAGAAGTCGTCGTGCTAACCGCTTGTGTACCGGGGGCCCTTTATTAAATCTAATCAATCAGATCAACTGAGCTCGCCTGCAAATGGTGGATGCGCTGACTTAACAGCTGTTCTCATCAGTTGCCAGCGTTAACGGCGGATGGCTAACAGCTAGCTGCCTTGGCCCTTCGCCCAGGGTGCAACCACTCGGCCGGCGCCTGCCCCCAACAATCAGTGGACTACTTTTCATAGGCAGCCTGACAAATACTTTCCCCAAACAGCGGCATGATGTCTTGAAGTAAAGCCAAATGTCACTCATGATAGAGGTCACATCCTGAGTTTCACAACAATAAAAAAAACTAAAAAGAAAACGCTCCCTTTACAAGCATTCACCGCTCAATGAGATACAGGTTTCAGGCTGCTGCAGTAGACGCTGTGTTTTAATCCACAGGAATGTAGTTTAAAGTATTTAGCAAGTCAAGTGAACTTAAAGCTGTGTTTGTCAAGGGTTTGGCTAAACATTGTTGTTCCATTTACCTGAAGACTTTCATCCTCCTTCACCAGCTCCTTCTGGGGGAATAGATCCTTGGCCTTGATGTACTCCAGACTTGGAGGCCCCTCTTCACCCTACAAATAAACAGTTCAAATCAATGTCATCATTTACTGTAGATTGACACATTATTGGAGGGAGGAAAAAAATCATCACGACAGGGTATTTCAAAATTAAATATAAGGACAAATATCTTGCAAGATAAACAAGAACAAGAGTAGTCATTGAGCAAAGGAATGTCAGTCCAAATCAAATAAGGTTAATATATTTCCAGTGTCCATCAGGGCGCTCGACCTTTGATGTGGAATACACCCCAGGCTGAAAATTTCACAAGATGCACTGGCTGACTCACAGATGTCACGCAAGTGATTAAACATTGACCACGACAAAGCAAAAATTGAACATAAAACATAGAACCCGAAAATAAATACATAAATTGCACCTACATGTATGTACAATCCTCCTCAATAGCAATTATTGAAGAGGACTACACGTGACATTGCCAACAGCTACTGGTATCAACCATTCACAATCCAGTGCCTTGGTTGTCTGCTCTTATTTTGGGATACAATTACCTTATGATGCCATAGCCTAATGTGGCAGTCTGAGGCGTATGTTAATGCTAAAATGTGTGTAAATGGTTTTTACTCTACTAGTGGAACATGATCTTCATTATGTTGGTCTTAAACATTAAATACAAAAGACATGTCATGGTGGCAGCTAAGTCAAAAAATGAAAACATCAAGAGTCAGTGACATTGAAACCTATCTTGCCATCACTAACAGAGAACAACAAAGTCAGATGCAAGGTGCCTCGGTTTGACAAGATTAAAGAAGAGACGTCCCTACCTCCCCAACATGGAGCACAGCTGGCTCAATATACGTATATATATTTTTTGCCTCGTCACTGTTGTTAGCCTGCAACCCCCTCCCTGCCACCTTGTTCCAAGCACCAATAAAAGAACTGAATATGAGAAGAACATGTATCTGAGCAAATGTCTCTCTTCAAATATCAACGGTAAAGTTAAGAGTAGATTTAATATCTTGAGAATCTGATAACAGTGATAAATTACAACTATACTCCGGACAGAGCAGATCAGTAAAGAGATTCATGTACCAAAAACTTGAAAATCAAATAATCTGTGCAGACACAAGGTAGCAGGGTGAGATTGAGAAACAAAGGCCAGGGCTGCAACAAGAATAAGAGTCTTGTTGTCATAGCAACAGCGACTGCTTGATTTGAAATTATTTAGAGAAAAAAAATAATCTCTCCTTAATCAAAAGATTACTAAATCAGAGTTAGGTGTTGTGAGCAGATTAGAGTTCCACCATCAGATACCAATGTTACATTCTGAACGTACAATTTGCAACTGCATACTTCTAAAATACTGCTGTGTTCATAAATAAGGGAAACAAGGGTTTGGCACAGTTCCCAAGATATAAGGAGTCGTGGTCATCGAGTGCAGATGACGGGAAAAAGAAGATAGGAAAAATGAAATAGAGTACCATGTCTTGAAGACCAATCGGAAAACCATATTCTTAAGAGCCAGGCTGTGTTGCAGACTCAACAGGTCAAGGCAGAGCATGACAATTTTTTCCAAATGCACCACCCTGCCCATCCCTTCTCATGCAGAATAAATATTTTATAGATCACAGCATACTGAATGTTCTGTCCAACTAAGGTCTCACAATGTGAATTACATTTCAGACCCGAGAAAACCGGAGACCACAGTTCCAAAAAGTAGGATAAAAGAAATTAATCTTAAACAAAAGTTGAGGATCAAACTATGAAGAAAGACACAGAATTTTGTATGACCTAATTCCATTCATTCATTCATTCAATGTCACATGTGCTCATGTGGTCGTCAAGAAGCATTTTACTTGGAGTATACCCCCGACTGGACGGCAGTCATTCTGAAGGGCCAGGTAAACAAAACAACCATTCACATAATTTCGAGATCTCGGCCAGTTGAAGTAAATATTTGAACTTTGCATCTTAGAAGATTAAAGCACACACAGAAGACAAGCATGCCAGGTCTCCCCTCCATACCACCATTGAAATAACAAGGGACGTTATGCACTTTACTTCTCAAATGACAGACTGCATTGTTGTTGGATTGTAACCACTGCAATGAAAATAAATTCCTTACATTTGGCTATACTTGGATCCTTATTACATTTAGCTGACGCCCATCAGCCTATAAAACATTTTCAACAACTCAATGAAAATAGTCTCCATAGTTCTTTTTGGTCTTGAAAGCATGTTGTAAAAAACACGAATGGGGGCGTTTTATAGCAGCAATCGGACTAGAAGTGTTGCTACTGTGAGAGCAATATGCTACATCCTAATTTCACGAGAGTACAGACAGTGTTCATCCATTTAGAAGGGCACGGATATAAATTATACTGCCAGTGATGCAGAAGAAGAACTGATGACTCAGCATGAGTGGTTGCCTATATGTGACAGAGACAAAGCAATGATTTCTTTAAACAAGGCAAACGATGAAGTCTATTAATTAAAACAAAGGTATAGCCATTAGTCTGGATTAATGTTGAGCACCAGCGATTACGATTGTTCCACAAAGGGATCACACATCGCAATCCGACAACCAGAACTCTTTTTTTTTTCTTTGTTGCATAGTAAATTTAGTAAATTGGCAAAATTTGTCTTCTTTCTGTAGCAGAAAGATGGTGGCGAAACATGGGCTCTAACTCCTACAAGGTCGTTTCTCAAAATGCAATATAAATGACCAACTACTATGCTTGTTTTAAAGAAATGCATGCTGAAGTGAAAACATACTTTCTTTTCATATTGTTGAAAGTAAAGGTTTTTGAATGAGTGAATGAACAATAAAAATAAATTAAAAACATTTTACACAGTCTCTTTCAAACTTTTCCTCTACAGTATTTTATTTTTACTTTAATGAAGCAACAGTTTGACTTGGCAGCAAATTAACGTTACATCATATTCTAATGAACTCTTTTGAAATTAAAATGACTTTTCAGTCATTACAAGTGCCAATTTATGGAAAAATGCATGTGAATGAGCATGGCAAAGTCAGTTTTTAATTGGACAGTGACAAAAAGTGACTGTATTATATATACATTTATAAGAGTATATTTTTAAGATTTCCCAGGTATTGTCATAACAGGTCCGTGTCATGCATTCATTTAAAAACACATAGGACCGAGAAGGAGAGGACCACTGAGTTACCCTAACCCAGGGGTGTCAAAGTTATTTTTTTTTGTCGCGGGCCACATTGTAGTTATGGTTTCTTCTCGAGGGCCATTATGAATTTGGGGAAGCCATTACAATGTTTAATCCCCTCCACATATTACATATAGAGCGCACAACAAATTAATTAATAACTAGTTTTCAAATCTAAAGTCAAGATTAATGACTGTTATTGTGGTTGACATCCAAAAATATGACATTGTGGTTAGTATTTTAATGTTAGCAAGCATCATGGAATTTCACAAGTTTGATTTGCTTTCGCGGGCCGAAAAAAATGATGTGGCGGGACGGATTTTGCCCCCGGGACTTGACTTTGACACATGTACACTAACCTAACTCTTATTAACCAGCCTTAGTCATGCCTCATGCAATAGTGAGTAGCGTGGAGGTGACGCCTTGCGACGAGAGCTTCTTCCCCTTGTGGGAGCAGAGCCCAGAATGTTGGGAAATAAAGCAACTCGAAAAGACAATAAAACATAATCACTCGTGGAGACAGTTGTACATTGTACTTATTGCTAACAGCTGCACTGACAAATTGTGATGTCACATCTTGGCAAAACCAATAACGGCCTGGTCACATTTTGAAAAATAGGCAAATGTGATGGTTAGACAGGCACTCCAAGGACAAGTTCCCCTCCCCCCTCTAAAATTGAAAATAAAACACATTGATGCTTTTTGTAGTAAGTATAAGATAAAGAATCAAAAAAAAACTTGAAGTCACACAAAACAAATAGCCAGGGACTAACTAGCAGTGCAACAGACAATTAAACGCCACATAGGTGCAAGAGTCTTGTTCAGAATCAGAAAGCCTTTAATAGTTCCACAATGGGGACATTTACAAAAATAAACAACATAGTACAATGGAAAGTCATTTAAAAAGGGTTAGGAGCTGCTGTAGAGGCAACTGCACAGGGGGCGCCATGATGCCATACACCGAAAAAAAATACGTTTGTCTAATGTACTTTATTTAATTGTAACAATAACGTTCACAAATTAAAGTAACCTGGATCCATATATTTTTAAGTAGATGGAGAATCTATTAAAAAAGGTTTGAAGCAGAGTACAATCAACTTGTAAACTGTACACGAATGCAGATAATCTTAATTTGTGCAACCACTGAAAATAAAATTCAATAATTTCAACACACATTTATTTTCAATGTAAAAAGCTAAGGATCTTTATCACCATCAGGACCGAAGATGGAAACACAGGGAACCATCTGTATAGGTTGCTACATCCTGACACTCGAAACTCTTGTTTTGTACTGCAGCAAAAGTACACGGGGACCCTGGCTGAAAACTCTACCCTTTTGATCGAAACAACACACATTTTAACCACTGGCCTTCCCTTCTGACAACCAATCAGGATTAACAGGGCAGACAGCTCAAAACCCCCACACATAGAAAGTTGAAGCATGAAAACTTTTAATAAAATAAGGTTTTTAATCATCACCTTTTCATGACAATTTTGACACTTGTAGATGGAGTCTGTCATGGTTACTCAATAACTGCAGCGCTCACGTGTATCGAGGAACATCAACCCCCCCCCCCCCCAATTCTATCAGTGATTGGCAGGCAGGCCACTAGCAAGTTAGGGTGAGGTGAGCGTTGAGAAAAAATATATAAAAAGCAAAGTATTTTATTAAAAATGTGATGAACAAATAAATGCCTATGGACTTACAAAGCAACTGAGCATGGAGCAGGATGCTCTTCCTGCAACGCTCATGTCGAGGTGACGTGGTGCTGTGCTGGGATGACACGCAACCTATGGAGGAGCAGCACGACCGTTGCACGAGGAGCCGGCACCATCATTCCTCTTCCCAAGCGGATCCTCTTTACTCGTCTTCCACCACAAATCCCTCCACTTACTTTTCTGTCAGTCCCCTCCTCACCTAATTTACCACTTATCCAAGACTACGCACCAGTCTTAAATCAGGGCTTCATCATACCACACCACACACCCCTATATCCATGTGACAAGATGGGCCCTTTTGTAAAAGGGTTGAAAGAGTGGCACAATGGTCCGTAAAGATACAAAAAGAAAAAAGGGTAGAAGTCCACTGGATCAGCAGCGCTGAGGGGAAAGCGAAAGCATTGAGATAACTGCAGATAGATGCGCTCCGTGCTGTAGTAAGTGTAAGGAGGAGGGGGAAGAAATTGAGGCGCGAGAGAGATGGTAAGGCAGAACGAGATGCCAGCCAAGCTCCGCCCTTTGCATTCGAATCAACATCCTTCTCTCATATTCACACGCTCACATTTCTCCTCTAGTCTCCCTCTCATCTCTTTACTCCTCCCCCACTCTCTCCTTGTTCACCCTTCACCGACATCTCATAAATATGCCGCTCCCTCAGCAACAAAGCAAGGTACAGCGCACACTAGCGCCGGCGCACAGAAGCACGCTCATGTGCATACGCCATTCGACACACTGACTTGATAATGAAGCATACAGCTGTTAGTCGAAGCAGTGCGTCACAAAAAAGAAGACAAAAGCCCACCCTCATAAATTGATCCCTCTGGTTGGACAACCTGATATCATTTGATAGCATGTGATTTGGGAGGCGGCAAAGGAACAAAAAAAAATGCATTGCAGTGGATATGAAGGGGAGGGGTTGGTGTGGAAAGTGACTATGCGGAGAACTCCAGTGACACAGCATTCTCCAAACACCTCATCTTGCTGTCCCTTTGCTAACGAAGAATTGTGGCTGACAAGGAGTCTATTGCATTCAGCCACAGCATATTCCTGTTCGGAAGGTCATAATATTTCAATAGCACACAGGGGGAGACCCGCATCATCAGTCACTGGCAGTCGTGACATCTACGCGCCATCAATTGTATGACCCGACATTATTTAACACACAGGACATATGCACCATCATACATGTATTATATTGTTTGCACAAAATGTGTACAGGACAGGCAAAATGGGATAGCTTTGCTGTTGTCAACACAAATATTAAATTAAGCTTTAAAGGACAATCGACGTCTCCGGACAAGTTGCGTCCATAATTTGTAGAATGGCTTCAAATGATTTCTACTGAGCGTATTTTAATCAGATTCCACCACATATAGCTATATTTAAGTTTTAAGACTCGCGCTGAATATTCAGGAAGGCTTGTTTTTGAGTTGGTGACGAGTCCGTACGTGACGTCACTAAAGGAACGCCCCTGACCAAAAAAAAAAAAAAACGCATTGTAGCGGTCCTTCCATCACGTCAATGTATTTTGCTGTACTTGTTTGGTCTGGGGACCTCATGTTGCACCCAAAAGCCACCAGAAGAGGGCGTCCAAGCTCCATATAAGGAATTTATCAGCCTGTGGAAACGGAGCTGGCCACAAGAGGTCGCCATTTTGTGCCTCTTTTTCTGTGAGACATTTCCCCTCAATGTTGCCTCATAATGGCACGGAATAAATTCTTTAATCGATTGCAAACATGTATGCTTTCCTCTTCAGAACTATTTGAATCATATTCATAACTGGATGTGTAACAAGAAAGCATATTCTCCGAATCTGAAGACATTGTTTTGATTCTCCAGCAATGGAAGGCGTCTTGGCGTGATGTCACGAACTGGGGGCGGGACTTTCTGAAAATGCCCAATTCGCAGCTCAATTTTTTTGCAGATTTTGGACACTAAGTCATTTTTATTGGTGTTTTGCATTTGACTAAAAATATCATACTGCGTGTTTTGGGTATTTTAGATGCTATAAAACGGTTTTCTGATGTCAGTTAAGAAACAAAAAAGTGACGTCGGTTGTCCTTTAACTCAGCCGATGTTTTGCACTTAGGTAGGTAGCAGGAGGAAAATGATATTTCAGTCGAGTGCTCCCAGTTAAGAATATGTGAAACAACATCCATAGTCACTGGATATGGTCAGATCATACGCTGCCCAAAACACAAGACTTTTCCTCAGGCCAAGATTGTTCATTCTAATATAATGCATGCTAACAACCCTCAGAAACAAAATGAGACATGATTTTCTGTTTTCCACATGTACTGTATATCTAAAAGTTAGGCGGCTCTATTTTGAAGGCAATTATCTTTGCAGGATCGTCTATCCAGGGAACCATCCAGTTTTTTTGCTATCCTACTCTTCCTCAGGGTGAACTGGAGCCTATTTCAACTGATTGATAGGCGGGGCACATCCTCAACTGTTCATCAGCCAATCATAGGGCACATAAAGATAAATCCGGTGAGAAAGTGAATAGCAAATTTGTTCTCCCGTTTTCCATGTCTGAGTTTCGGAAAGCAGGACAGCTTTCTGGATTAGGTTTTGGCACCGCCATCGACTACTGTCATGTATCTGAAGGCCCCTCTGCAAAACATTTACAATATAAAGCCACAATACGTAACTTTTTCCCATAAATTAGGTTGGCTGCGACAATAATTGCCGAACCTGTCAGACGCAAAGAGCTGCAATGACCTTAATATGATCAAAATTGTAGTCGAGTATTCAAGGACAAAAATACAGGATGTTAGCGTCATTAACTGGAAGGACAATTCCTGGTAACATATTACCTCTACCAAGAAAGTTTTGCTGGGGCGCATTGCCTGTCAGTTTGATTCCACGAAAACTAATCAAACGGTCCTATTAGTTTGTAGAAGACCGATAATTACCGGTAAGTATGGGTGGACAAAAACATATAGCACATACAGGCGACTCATGTAGGCCGGCAAAACAAACTCCCATCAACAGTAGCCTGTCCTATGAAGCGGTTAGGGATAGCATTACCGTACAGCACATTATAACTCTCGAGGCAGAACAAAGGAACATCATTGTCCTAGCTTCCCTTCTGGCAATTTACAATACGGCAGCACGAGTGGAAAACAATCTGAACTCAATACTTCCTTGATTGTTTCGGTGAGAACGCTGAGAGCAATTAATCGCTGCTTCACAAAACGGGATTAAAAGGATCCTATTACCAAATGGAGCAAAATGCCATCTAATCCCACCTGAAAGAACACGACCCAAGACAATTGAGAAGGGAAATTATCATAATTAGTGACACTAAAGTGGTTTGTAGATCTTACACTGTTTATGTTTGATCTAGAATATATAAAAGAAGGCTTCCAAAATTGTTTTCCAATTCCCAAACCCACTTGAAGTGCACACTACGAATGTATAGGATGGTGTAGCATTCCGTTTGAGAACTATTGAAAACTGGATGTCAGGAAAGGTCTCACCCCGGACACACTAAAGTCCATGCTCCCTCATTTACATGCCCGGGCGGACACATTATTTGCCAATCAGCCGCGCCGTCAATTAAACCAACTGCTTGATTGTGTGCCCCATCAAAGCAAAGCGCTGGGCGGCCCGCCACGTTTGCATTCTCTCCATTCAGTTGACCGGAACTTTGGGACACATATTCTCCTCTCATACCTCCCCGTTTTGCATTGGATAAAAGCTATGCCTATGAGTCTTTTTAAATAATTTGTGCCTCATCTGGCTACCATTAGCTCTCACTTGACGCACTGCCTGAGAAAGAGGGCAAGGACATTGGCTTTATCTTTTGATGATGCTTTTCCTTTCAAAGAGGAAATTGGGAACATGTACTCAAAATCATACGTATTTAATCATCCCTACTGAAAGTAGTTTTTCACTTTTGTTTTCTTACTGTGACCCTTGAATCCTTCCATATTTGCTACTGCCGGTGGTGAATTAACAAATATTACGGGAAACATATTTGCAATGGAAGTACTGCAACGAGGTGCCTCGCATATGACAAGGAATATGATTATTTTTCTTAGTTTTTTCAATCATCAAGAACAGGGGTGTCAAGCTCATTTTTGCCACATTGTAATTACAGTTTCCAGGGCCGTTATGAATTTGGGGAAACCATTAGTTTCATGTCCTACACATATGTAAGACCAGATTCAGAAAGCCTTGTGGGACTATTAAAGGCTTTCTGATTCTGATATTACATACAAAACACACAACAAATTAATGAATAACTATTTTTTAAAATCTAAAGTCCAAAATAATGCTATTGTGGTTTATATTCGACAATTTGAAATTTTGGTTCGGACTATAGCAAGCATCATGGAACTTGACATGCTTGATTTGCTGGCTAGCTTTCTATATATTTGTCTTACTATTCTATTTGAGTTACTACCGGGTTGAGTGAACGCTGGCGCGTGTGGCTGCCGCTGCTCACCCACAGAAAAATTGATCCTGTGACTGTAAAGTGACCTTGAGAGTTTTGAAAGGCACATATAAATGAAATGTATTATTATTACTATTATTATTATTATTATTATTATTATTATTATTATTTTGCAGGCCGAATAAAATGATGTGACTGCCACAATTCACATAAAGACATGATGCCAACATCTGTCTGCCCACTCACAAGAGATTGGAATACACATTTATTTGTCCATTCGTTTAAGATGTTGAGAACATCTGTCTGTCCATTCGTATAATTGCATTTATGTGATTGGTTGGCAATCAGCTCAGGATCTACCAACTGCTCGAAGACAGCTGGGATAGGTTGTGAATATTGTGCGACTTCAATGAGCGCTCCGCTGAACCGACTGAGGTCATGTCGACACGCTGCCTAAATAGAGGAAAGGCTGAAATGGAAATGTGCATTGAAAGAAAAAAAAGACAATCTCGCCAAGAGTACAGCCTGTTGCTGAATATATTACAACACAGTTAATTTTGTTTGGGCATGTGAAAGTTGAGTGCCACTCACTTCCTGTTTGAGGGCAGCGCGTCCCGGAATTTTTTTTCCATGTGCGGAATAAACACAGGGAAGTAGAAGAAGCATTTGGAACAAACAACCGCACCACCCTCCTCATTGGCTTACCATGCTGAAGACCGTAGGCGTGGGTGCTCCTTGTTCCGCCCTCTCCGCCAGTCTACTGGGCTTGGTCTTGCCACTGACAAGTCCTGCCAACATGGAAAAAAATAAATACACTTTATGATACAGTGGGTGTATGCTGTGCATGGGTGGCTGAGGAGTGTGCATGTGATTGCAAGGAGGCTACATTGAGAAAGGGCTTCAAGAACAGCATGCAGAATCAAATTTGGCACTAAAATCAAATAATTTACAACACATTAAAGGGTTAATAGGACTGCTGGAAACTAAAAGCTGTCATTAGAGAGGAGAGCGAGTTCACCTCAAGAGAGAACATCGAGTACGGCAGAGAAATGTGCAGGTTAATGCATGTTAAGGTCTGGAGCCAAGGGATTAAAAATTCCACCTTACAATTCCACACCCAACACACAGATTGGTGCCCTGATCTGGATGTCTTCATTCGAATGACAACTTGCTCCAGCAAATCACTTGAATAAATGGATATTGATTATAATCAATTGGAATGGCGACACTGACCTCGAAACAGAGGTGTGTGGGCAATCTGATCAAAGTTAACAAGATTAAACTGTTCATTGAAACCTATTTAAGTAAATAAATTAAGAATTTGATGACAATTTCCTCTGAAAAAATAGTATTGAACCACCTTCGTGGATTTTTACAACACATTCAAATAGATGCACCGCAGACAACAATGACATCACAGAAGGCGTCAACACATCACCTCAGCACATCTCACAAGAGTTCAGCTCAGTGAGCTATTAAGGCTGAAACGAATAAAATTGGACTTCTACAAATCAGAATTTGACCGCCATTTTGATAGTTTGTTAGCTATCCTTCTGGTGCAACTGCTGGCCATCATCATTCAAATTCCCTGGTGCTTTCTCCTATCTTTGTGACTGCTTTATTTCCTGTATATTATAGTCGTCCATGTCAAGCGCGTAGTTACAGCTTCAACTGTTGTTAAAGCGCTATATAAATCAAAATGTATTTTATTGTATAAAAGTGGATCAAAATCTGCTGTGTTCCAGGTCTGCCAGCCGAGTCCAGTGTACAGACGTTCCCCAATTTACGAACGCGTTCGTTTGTGAGGTGGATTTGTTCGTAAGTTGCCTTAGTGCTATAATTTTTATGGAATGTATGTTTAAGTCAAAAACTTAAATGGGAAGTATCGAACACAGACACTAACAGTCGTAAAATCAATTCAAACCTACTGTAGTAGGAAGACGTGTATCCTTCTGTCTTCAGTAAGCCATTACTGAAGCTGTTGGCACGTAATTACAGAATTACATGGTAGTAGCCATTACCTTTTGTCATGCATGGCCTCCTCAAAAGCTATATGTCCTCCATCTTCAAACATTCAACTTTTGGCACTTGCAGTGTAAAACCAGCCATTGGTGCAGGCTTCTCAACAAGGGTCAAGTTGGTTACAATGATGACCAACAGAAACTCAATGCAGCTCTGCTTATCTTGCACACAGCCATCTATGTTTAAAAACACTGGGACTGAAGTGTAATTTTTTTTCCAAAAAGAAGCCGATTGACTTGTTAGTTTTATGTCACTCTATACTATTATACTATACTATAATAGATTAAACTATGTAAATGTCCCGTTTAGATTTAGCACACATGAGTTTTAAATGTTAACAGTGGCTTGATTTTTTTTCCCCTTAATACGTGACCGTAAGAATCATTTACTTTTTTGAAGGATTTTACGTTGGAAAGGTTGATTATACCAAGTCCCAATAGTCCAAAGTTTGGCAGTGCATTGAACTGAACAGATCAGTTGACCAGAATATAACATAACTCACAAATAGTCAGACATAACATTCACACTGTTTAGTGTATTGTGCCTTGACCTCGATGGTGTGTGGAAGACACATGCCGAGCACAAGGACAACTTTAAACCCGACATTTTTGAGAGTACAGAGCTTACGACTCACTTCCCTATGCTTGCCCTCAGACACACCCCCTTCTACACACGGCGCTACGGAGAGGAAAAAAAATAAACTGCTTCACCAACATATCAAAACTCAGCATAAATATCTTACCCTCGACAAAGAGCAAAATCCTTCTGTCCAAAGAGTGTTTGCAGAAAAGTTTGACAACTTAATTGTTTGAATTAAAATCTCAATGCCTATCAAAGTAGCAGTCGCTGCAGTCTCTGAAATACACGCATGCACACACTCACGCACACGCAGAAACACACACACACACTGGGTGTAATACAGGCCATGACACACCTCCCTGTCTCTCTCTCCCTCCGTCTCCTTGTGTCTCATACTTACTTTGGCTTCCCTCCCACACTTTCAGGGCCAGATTTGCCAATGTAACTGAGGCAATACTGCTGGGCATTCAACTCACCTCCATTTATATCTCAATAATCAACAGGAAATGCCTCTTTTGTAAGCAAAGTATCATATGCAGTCAAGCAGAAACATTAGTTCACATTATTACAATTTAAAAACCAACAATGCACCATGTGTGGTCATGTTAGTCATTTCGTCATTCCATCATTCAAATTGTGATTCCCCCCTCCACACACATAGGAATATAGCTGGATTGGATTGCATTTGCCTTTATTAGTCTCACAGTGGAGACATTTACATTTCACAGCAGCAATACGAAATTAGTAAATTAAATACATAATTGTTTTCTAAAATAACATTTCCTGAATATGAAATTGACTGAGGAAAAGTGTATTTGTTCCATCTTAACGACATAAATCAATTTTTTTAATTCAATAAAATATTGTTTTCGCAGTTCCCCAATCTTTTTTCAGCCAAGGCTATTAAGTCAGTTTAGAAAAAAAAATCACGACACAACGCTAAGCAAAACGAGAAATTTCACGACACAACACTAAGCAAAACGATTCATAAAACAAGATGGATATCCGGGTTAATTATGCAGCATCTGCCATTTAGTTCAGTGAATATCATACTGTGAAAGTTGTGGAAATGTCTTCCTTATTCATTTTTCACACCACTATACCTGATAATTGCAGTAAATTCCGTTATACGTTCACGTCACTGACCAGGTGCCTCTCACCACAGATTCCTCAAACAACAGGTGTGAACGTGTAAAAACGATGCGAAGTTATGGACTTGTCAAGAGAAAGTGAAACCGTTTTTGTAGTATAGGCGGACAGCTGACCCGCCTATACTGCAAGAAAAGACGATTAGTGTACAAAGCAAAAGTAAATGACTGAGGTGAAATGTTTGCAAACGTTAGCATATCAAGCTAGTTACCGGCCCCGAGTACGAGTTAACTGGGAATGTAGATTTTGATACACGCGTAAATTTCAAAGCTGCTATTTATTCAACTCTCCCAACACATGCATGAAAAGCTGCACAAATGACACGTGTCTAAAGTTGATGGTCAATTGACTTATTTTAAAAGTTAAATCAAGTTACTCACTCTAACAGAATCAGCTGACACGACGGTGACTCAGTAGACTACCCAACTTCCGCATTCTTGTGCGATGACAAAACACATTAGCCAACCATGAGAGGGAGAACTAGGTCGTTTTGCCCAATTGCGATGCAAGATTTACGCTGGCCAATTATAATCGACAATACTGAACAATCAGCTCATACACACCCACATCAAAGCCAATCACGTGTCAACAGATGCAGGATATCCACCAATAAAAAATCACAGCGCGGCAGACTCCCTTGTCCACCGTACACTACACTGTAACTCAAGCGTGGCACGCGCACGACAAAACAGTACATGATGTCCAAAACGTACTCATGTGTGAAATTCAAGTTTAAATCAAATTTAATAAGCCCACTTTGCACACAAATGGTTTATAATTCTTGTCAGAATTTCATGTTAGCGCGATAAATAATACCGGATATGCAGAAACTATGTCACATAAAAATTGCCAATGTTATCATCGAAGTGTGATAAGCGTGTTCTTATCCTTCTTGACGCGGTGTATCTGGGCATTGACTAGCATTTGGGGTAATGGTTAACAAAAAAATGTATCTATATAGTTGCGATAAAAAGTAACAGAAAAAAATGTCACGCTTCCTCATTTCAGATAAGTGTATACCCAATACTGAGTGTATACCCAATACTGAGGTGGATAAAATTGTGATACATTACGTCTGTCATGCCACATGATGCGTTATTTTTGTTATTTACAGAAGGGAACTGTCCTAGAATGCCAACCGGTACAAGCCCAGAGCCACAAGACGCTTCACGCCAACAAACTAGTTTGAGTTCACTCAGTAACATTTTTTTATCCGAAAAAATACAGCTGAGTTGAGAGTTGAGTTGACTTCTGATTTTAAAACTAGTTATTCATCCATTTGTTGTGCACCGTGTATGTCAGATGTGGCGGGGCTGAAACGTTTATATTGTTTCCCAAAATTCATAACGGCCCTCCAAAGGAAACGGTAATTAAAAATGTTGCCCGTCACAAACATGAGTTTGACACCCCCAATTTAGAAGAAATGCACACGAATAATGATTTGGCACTAACCATATGAGGTCCTCAAATAGACCCAATACGTGTGACACCAGTTGCTGGTTTGAAAGACGGGCATACCTCTGCCACCTGGTGGACATTAACAGAACTTGATCAGGACAAGGCCAAACATTATTGTTTGTCTCACCAAGGAATTATTTTAGGTATTCTCATTTTTTTTGTGGTCTGCTAAACATTTTACAGTGTACAGGACAGTACACAGGATTGCACAAGTTCTGCAATTGTCACCTTCAAGTAAGTAAATGTATAACTCAATGGTACCGAATCACAAAATCCGATTATAGCATCATTTTTTTATGCTGATCAAACATAATACTTGTATTCAGTCAGTCAGCCGAAAAATACAAAAGTATAATAATTTTATCATTATCAAAACTAAAATGGAGATAAGCCCAAGTCAATTTGATTTGAGCAAAAATGAGAACAAATCAAACATTTTAAGTCAGTTTCTGAAATTGTCCATCACACAACAGCACATATGCTGCTGCCTGCATGAAACTCTTGTTGCATTTGAAATGGACTCAGCCCAAGCCACTCAGTTGGCCATGTGCTTGCTGCTTGTGTCCTGGTGTATGCACGGTCATTGCACTTGTCATGCATGGCTTTGTTGACATTGTACTTGCAGGCCAATTTATAGTACAATTCATCCTGCATTTGTCGAACGGTAATCTGTCATTGTTTTGTTTAAAGATGGCGCAGCGGAGATGAAAATGAATAGAAATGATGGCCAACCAAAAAAAAAAAAAAAAAAAAAAAAAAAAAAAAAAAAAAAAAAAAAACAAATAAAACATTGAACCTTTGTAAGTCGGAAATGTCACTATTTGAAAGGTGGTGAACCCCAAAAAAGCAGGCAGTGTGGGCAGGGTGTATTTGAAAAATTGTAATAAATAAAGTCAGCAGGAACAAAATCTCAAACAACCACATCATCAGAACGGAATGGTCCAAAGTAGCAAAAAAAAAACAACAACAACAACAGGAGTAAAACATAAGATGACACAAACATGACAGGAAACACACAATGCCCCAACACTGAATGGTCATTCCGGGAGTCCCTTTAACTGTCACTGATTAAAACGACCCACACCTGTGCAGCAGCCGGAGGGGCCCTACAGTGTCAGCCGTTGGTTGCAAACCGAAACGTGACAGGAAATGACTAGCCACTGGGGACTTTTTCCGATAGTCCCAATTGCCACCCACCACTGGCCTCACAAATAGCATAGAAAGTAGCAATTTAAGTATGCGAAGTTCTCAACTCATCTCAACTGCATTTACAGAGTATCGCTGCATACAAAGTACTGCAACTGTACATACAAAAATAAAGCAACAAATCAGTATCAAAGATGGTAGAAAGCACAAAAGAGTAAAACTAAGATCAAGTCTGTCATATTGAATCAAATGACAAAAAAATACAAGTGAGTTTTAAGGCGGGTTTTAAAGATGGATAGCGAGGGGCTTGTTGAATATTCAGAGGGAGGTCATTTCAGAGAGAGGGACCAGCAACGTAAAAAGGCTAAATCCCCTATGAGCTTCTGTTTAGTTCTTGGTACTTTGAATCATGTCTGCAGACCTGAGGCGCCAGGCAGGTGGATGAGCAAAGAGAGGTAAGGTGGCGTGAGGCTATTTAAAGATTTGAAAATAAATAATAAGATCTTTAAAAGAACTCTAAAATGTATAGGGAGCCAGAGTAAGAATTACTTTCTGTACTCCCTCTTACAAGTACAAGTCAACAGGCGAGCAGCAAGTAATCGAAAGAAGCTGTATTTAACAATGGCATAAATAAGTAGACGTGCGCAGTTTGCCATGACGTCCCTGATCCACTCGTGAAAAGGCCGCTTTGATCCTGTCCTCTTTCATCTAGAACTGCTTCATACAACAAAGAGGCTGCAGCAAGTGCTTAAGATTGAATAACTGTCTGTGTCTTTAGTGATGTGTCACTTTACTTGTTATTTAGTTTTTGTTGTTGTTGTTTTGACTTTAAGATGGCACCGCGAGAGTGGCGACCTTGACAGCAGGTCCTGTATTTTGTTTTCTACTTCTTCCTTTTCTTTCTTCTTACTTTCATCACTTAGCTGCTGTGAAATGTAAATTTCTCCACTGCAAAACTGATAAAGGCTAATCCTATCCAATCCAATCAAAATTTTGAATAAGAATCGATGGGGAAAACATAATTGTGGCCTAATTGGGAGCTATATGGGACAAGAGAAATTAATCCTCGCTTGGGTCGTGGGAGGCGGAGGAGACTATCCCAGCTATCTTCGGGCAGTAGGCAGGGGACACCCTGAACTGGTGGCTTGCCAATTGCAGTCACTGTAATGCAAAAAACACATTTACAATGTGCATTAAAATTGATCCACGTTTCATTATCTCAACTCACAAGTGAATATGTCCGATTTATGAAAAATGTGTAAATTGATTGTGAATGAAACACAGAGGAGTGGGTTCGAACTTGATCCACAAGAGCAACACACAGAGGAGGTGGACACTGGACATGTGGGTGTAGATTGGAAATGACCAATCACTGATTGCCATCAGGTCAGTACATATCAGCAGCAGAGACACGGACAATGATTTGGATGTTACTGCCGTTGAACTGAGGGTCCACGCACAGCATGGTAAGATTATTATAGTCGCCATTAACATGATGGACACACAAAGTGTAATCAATAAGAGGAAATATCCACTCTGTCAACTTTGATGATGTCATCAACAATACTTGTTTCCTTTAGACGAGCTACACCGATAAAGGGGAGAAGGTAAGTTGCCATGTGGTGTGATATTTGAAGGCCTGATTGCACATTCTACAATAAATTGTTTACAATAAAGAAACCGTGAATGTTAAATTTTCTAACTGTTAATATCAGTGAAATATGTAAAAAAGAGACATTTATTCTGTCATTTCTAGCATGAAAGAGGAAAATTTGTCAGGTTTCATCATATCACCTTCTGGGTCGGCAATGCCAAGCAGGTCAGTATGCAAATGAAGCCTTTTGAAACAAAATTATGTTCAATATTGTCGTTGATGCAAATTACGTCTTTCACAATGTAAACTATAAAGGTTTGTTTAAAAATATCCTCAGAATATTTTAACGCAAAAACGAGTAGAAATAGTAGCATGATTGTCCCACCAATAAGTATGATTTTAAAATATATAATAAGAACAACAGAGGATAAATGCAAATATGCAGATTGTTGTTCTTGCTGCTGAAACAAAAATAATTTATTTAGATTTCTTACAATATCAACACAAATTTTTTCAATGAGTGATATTTTTTAAAGCTCACCCATAGGTAGCTATTGAGCCCCAGCTAATTCCCACTTGCAGCATGTAGTTGACCCCTGTTCTGGTTATGCAAGACAAAGCAGGATTCTTTATGATCATGCACAAGATTCTACTTCACGTGTCTAATAAGATCATGTAACACAATCAAAACTCATATTTTTTTCATTCATATCCTCTCACAACTTTAGAGTCCTTGACCATTTCATCATTTTAGCTAAAAGATAAACAAGCTACTCACTACTCATCCACTTACTAAAAATGAAATGTACTCTTTTAGATAGGCTGCACAAATTATCCACTGGCAATATTATTTTTGAGCAGAGATTACCTTCATTGAAAAGATGTTTTGTCCCGTCTTCAGGCGGCATCCTTCTACTGTGACAAAATGGGATTTGAGCCTTTGGCCTACAGGGGATTGGAAACCGGCAGCCGAGAGGTCGTTTCACATGTCATCAGGCAAGATAAGGTACAACAACTTGAATATTCTGAAATCACAGATTTTAAACTGCATGTCCAATCATGTCCAATTTATTTTGACTCTGTTCTTGACTCCAAACAGATCATATTTGTATTTGATTCTCCACTCAATCCTGGAAACAAAGGCAAGAAGCTTGTGAAGGCATATGAGAAAACCGTAGATAAAATATGAAATATTTCCCTAATATTAACATGATGGCATGTCCTGTCAGAGATGGGAGCGCACTTGATGAAGCACGGAGATGGCGCAAAAGACATTGCATTCCAAGTGGAGGACTGTGACTACTTAATCAAGGTAAAATTAAGTGCATGAGAGAGTGTTAATAATTACATCACCTGCCAAAAAGTCACAGCATATTCTTTAAAATCTGAAAATGCTAAACAATCTAATTGGAGGCAAAGGAAGCTTGTTGACTGAATCAAACTCAATTGTCTGTTACATTACAAAACTTGTATTTAACATTCCAAACTTTCATAAATGGGTTAAAGAAAGAAAAATAAACCTAAAATACTCTAAATTAAAACTACTCACCCCTTCAATATGTTTGATGAACTCATTCACTGCCAGACGTGCAAAAATCTGTCCACTCCAGTGCCATGATATTTGTCATTGTCACTCACTTTCCAGGACAGGAGTATTGAATTTTAGGATTACATAAACATTCAATGCAGCGTAAAAAACGTTACTCTCTTTTTTCATCAGAAAAAAAGAGTTAATTCCTAAATTATATAGGTCTGGAGTTATTTGATCTAAAATGAGGGCGGCTGTCCAAAATACAATGCAATATATACGTACATATTGGTTTATATAGCGCTTGAACAACAGCCGGAGCTGGAACAAAGCACTAACATGGAAAAATGGGAAATGCTGCCCCCCTGCGGAAGGAAATAAAAAAACATTACCGGAGGTCTGGCCAGCGCGTTATCAGCACCCCAGCAAGAAAAACCAAAAATTTGGGAATGGCGCTCCATATCATATTTTCAATTACCGAATAAATTCGGGAATGACATTGAATGAGTTAACCATGGTTGGAAAAAAAATAGCCATCAATACGCCTCATGGTGTATTGATGGCTATCAACTTAACTGTTCATACTAATAACTAGTCATCGACATTTATGTTAACATCCGGTTGACAAATTAATGGATTGGCACCGTGATTGAATTCGTTCCAGGACAAAATTCGCAACTCAATTAATGTTTTATTTATTTTATTATTTCATGTCTAAGTCGGGAAGTTAAGGTAGAACAATTTCTCGTTTAGTGGATATCATATCACATTTATCTTCAGTGATGGCATCAAAAACAAAAAGTTAAATTAATTAATTACTTTTACTGAGTTGCTCGAAACCAAGTTTAGATAATGTTTTGAAGTTTTTGCACAATTCCACTTTAGAAGTGTCATTGTTTTTGCACAATGATTTTGGTAAATGTAAACACATTCATAGGAGCCACAAGTTTACACAGACTAAAATGTAAATATTGTGTCTGCTTCAGTGAGGTTAGAAGAGATAAGTACGCACTAAGATTAAAATGTGGCTTTAAATTTGCCCAATCAGGGTTTAAATTCTTGTTTTTACTATATTTTCAAGTAAAAACAACCTTTAGTTTGCATTTTATTTCAAGCGTTTTTTCCTCACATGAGCACTTTTCTTGTTATGCTTTGGTAACAGTATGTTGAAATGGATAAACACGAAAGCGTTCAAGTTTAGTTACGCGATTGAACTCGTTATCTCATCCAAGGTCAAAACAGAGATTTGAACCAACAAAAAGACCCCCCTTCGCCTCTTTCAAATACAACATTTCCAAACCAGAGGTCATTTAGGGGTCTTTTAACCATGACATCAGAGCATATATAATATCAGGGAATACATATTAATTCAGTGAAATTCTTCACTCATTCACAGCCATTCATGAATTTATTTGGGAATTGAAAATGTGACGTAGAGTGCCATTCCCGTATTTGTTAGGGTTTTCAGAATCACAATCACAATCATCTTTATTGCCAAGTATGTAGAACACACCAGGAATTTGTCTCTGGTAGACACGCTGCACTAGCATCATCATAAGACAAATGGAGGCACTATATACAGTTCTATTTGGGTTCCTGTTTAGAGAGTTAATGGCTTTATAAAGCAATATGGATGCATTGTATTTTGGACAGTCACCCTCATTTCAAGCTCATATAACTCCAGAGTCCAGACCCATATAATTTAGGAATTAACTCTTTTTTTCTGATGAAAAAAAGATTTTTTTTACGCTGTATTGAATGTTTACATAGTCCTAAAACTCAATATTCTGTGTGTCCTGGAATTCAAGTGACAATGACAAACACCCTGGCACTGGAGTGGACACATTTTTTTGCACGTCTGGCAGTGAATTAAATACACATCCAGTGTATTAGTTTATTGCAAGTAAACAAGCACAAGATTCCCAACAACTTGATTTTTGACTAGATTTGAAATGTTTTTTTTTTTTTCTAATGCGATCGAGTGCCCTGGCACTGTTAGTGACTTGAGACGTTAAGATCTCTCCAACCACTGGAGGGCACCCAAACGCCCTTGTTAAGTGGATGCAAACCCCAACTGACAAATGTTACATGCGTTTCCACTGTTAGACGGCCAAGCAGCGAGGAGCTGTCATTGTGAAGGATCCCTGGGTGGAGGAGGACGTCCACGGCAGGGTCAAGTATGCTGTGGTGCAGACGGTGCGTAAACACCCGCACACACTGAAATGCAATTGGATGCACTCATAGAATTAAAATATGCCATATGAATAACTCTCACGTTCTGTCTGCAGTATGGAGATACAACACACACGTTTATTGAGTACCTGGGGCCGTACAAAGGCCTTTTCCTGCCTGGCTACAAAGAACCCTTGTTTAGGGATCCACTCTTAGCCAAATTGTGAGTATTTCCAAGTGACATTTTTAACATTTGACATGGAATGCAAAATCATTTATGAAATATCAGAATGTTGGTGACACCTGCTCAAAAGTTCATTCACAGCCCCAATTTAAATGAATAGATATCATATTTGGTGCAAGATTTTTTTTTGGTCATCAGTCACACGATGACACCTGATTGGCATGCTTGCCCTCTTGATTTGAAGTGATCCCTAAGAATCGATTCCCTCAACTTCATTGGTTGTTCAGTTATCTTAGCATTGTACGGATTCAAAAAGTAGGTTCCGAACAAACGCTTGCTAATCTAAAGAACTGTTGACCGAAACCTCAGTCTGATATCACGTCAGGGTCACCAATTGTTGGAGGAGAGAGGCACTCTTTCCTCTGCGTGTGGAATATTCCGGACACACATGATTTACAGACAAATGCTTGATCACGAGTGTATCCACACAACGGACACACGTTTATTTAATCAGAAGGGCGGTATCGAGACTATGGTGCGACATTGAAGCGCAAATGTTATACAGGCTTGACTAAATATGGGGGAAGGCACACATTATTATTATCATTTTCATGTCATATTATTTAGAAACTCAAAATACTATGGCAGAGGCTTTATGAACCAAAATATACGGTAATCAGAAATGATCCTTCAGTTACCTCTGCAGTGCTTTTTTTTCTCTTTTATCTGCAGGCCACAAGTAGGTTTGCGCTTCATCGATCACGTAGTGGGAAACCAGCCTGATGACGAAATGGTTCCAATATCAGACTGGTAAGACTCATGCTTGACAGCACGTCCGCACACAGTTGACACAGCTCTGTCCAAAGGACATTTAAACATTTTGCAGATGGCCGCGCCACCTCTGGTGCATGGAATTAGATAACAAGATATAACATTGATTTCACCAAGGCACCATAAACTTTTTGTTGATTTGGTTTCAATTGCATTTTACAGCCTTTTGCATTCTGCAGGATGAGCCTTCATAATTACGTGTTTTCCCTTCCTCATTTCACTTAGTTTTTCTGTAGCCAGCAGTGCTACCACAAAACTATCATGCATGAAATCACAAATTATCCTCGAAACCAGTGGCTGGCTGTTCATGTCACTCCTAGGCCTTCAGTAGTGCTACGTCTGAATAAATCAGCTGCGAGTGTGGCGTGATATTCCTACACATCCAGTTTAGGGTGTCGTTGGCCAGGAAATAACTTGTGACTTGAAGAAACCTAAAAAAATATTGTCATTAAACTGTTCGAATTTTCACGATGAACGTGTGGATTCATGATAACCTCATAAAATTGCAATATTATTTGCTATTTTTTGATAGCTTCAGAGCTGCCCAACCTTTCTTAATGATGTCCATCTATTCTTGAAAAGGCCGTCTTGAAAATGTTTAACAGTATATCTGCAACCAAATCAATTTCTTCTCCTCCTTCAGCCATTGTGGGTTGACAAAACCACTATTGAACCAACACAACAATATATTTGATTAGGCAGCTCGATAAAGATACAGTGTCCTAGCTGTAGCCAGTATACCCTTCAATAGCGGCTAGTGATAAGATGATTGGCTAGTAACTGGCCAATCATAGTTTGCGAAAATTCTGACGTTTCCAGATCCTTTCAGCAGGCCTTGGGTTCTCAACTCGAACTCTGATTGGTTAGCGCATCGGTTTGATCGACACATTTGATTTGACAGGGCCTAGGGAACTGATTGTGAAGGCGTCCAGGTAGATTTCTGACTCTGGGAACAAATAATGGCTGAAATGTGATTGGTTTAAATGCTTAAATATGAAAACAAACATCTGAAAGCAGCACAGCAGAGGAAAAGCTTTGAAAGGAAGCTGAAAGGCAATTTGGAATTATTAAATAAGTATTCATGGACAAAATACAATTCACAATAGTCTGTGATTCAGATATTTTAAGTCTAGCAGAGAAGGCCTTGCAGGCCGTGACAGCCCACCACTGCTTGGGACAGTTTTTTTGAGGTCTCTTAACCCTTTCAAAGACAGCGGCTACTACAGTGGACAGCTTATCTTGTTACCAGGTTACAGAGTGCATCAAACTCTGCAATTTGAAACACATTTTGGTGCTATAGGAATCCAAATAATTTGGCATGAATTCAACCGGTGTGCACTCGATAGTACCTTGAACGTGACATGCTTTATTTTCACCTTCCACCACATAGGTATCAGAAGTGTTTGATGTTCCATCGGTTTTGGTCCATCGATGACAAGCAGATTCACACGCAGTATAGTTCACTCAGGTCAATCGTGGTCACCAACTATGAAGAAACAATTAAGATGCCCATCAACGAACCGGCAGTTGGGAAAAAGAAATCACAAATACAAGTAGGACATGAAACTATCATGCTAGCCGCATCACATCTTTCAACAACAGTTTGATATTCTTGCTTTTGTTGTGTACACACAGGAATATGTGGACTATAACGGGGGACCGGGGGTTCAGCATATTGCCCTCAATACATCAAACATCATTCAAGCAGTGAGTGATCACCAAAATTCCAGTCAACCAACAACACATCAACTTCTAAAATCGACAAGTACAGACATGTTACTGACCTCCGTCCCCACCCATCTCCCTCTTTTATTTTTCCTCTTGTCACCTCACTAAAAGATTGTGAACTTGCGCGCCCGAGGGATGGAGTTCCTCTCAGCACCTGACACATACTATGACACCCTGAGGGAGAAGCTCCAAATTGCCAAGATAAAAGTGAAGGAGGACCTCAACCGTCTGCAGGTGAGGAGATGCTTATTTGAGTCACATTCTCCATTTTGTTGCCCCCTCTAATATTCGGACTTCAATATTTCCTTTCAAGGAATTGAAAATCTTAGTTGACTTTGACGACAAGGGCTACCTCCTCCAAATCTTCACCAAACCCGTACAGGATAGACCAACCCTCTTCCTGGAGGTCATCCAGAGGAACAACCACTTTGTAAGTGTGAAACCACTTGACAAATGAATTTCCTTTAACTTGACGAAAACAAAACAGAGGTCGTTGTTTTGGGCAAACACTTAAAGGACAACCAACGCCTATGGACAAGTTGTGTCCATAATTTGTAAAATCACTTCAAATGACTTCCACTGACCGTATTTTACAAAGATTCCACCACATATAGCTCAGCTATATTTGAGGCACTGACGCAATTTTAAGTACTAAATGTGAAAATTCACACTGAATATTCAAATCACTAAATACATCTAACTGTTTAATTATTTTTTTCATTTGATATTTCCATGACAGCTTTCCATGATGACAGGTGAGGCACTGCCTCACCTGCCTCCACTGACTGCACGTCACTGATATAGCTATATTTTACGTTTTAAGACTCACACTGAATATTCAGGAAGTCTTGTTTTTGAGTTGGCGATTCCTGATGTGGCGTCACATCAGGAACGCCCCTGTCTGAGAAAGTGACACACAATGCATTTTGGGTCATTTTTTTGATTTGAAAACTTTGTGTTGATCCGTGTTGATGGCGAAATTAGAAGGAAAACACAAAAATACGCGATGGTCAATCGTTGTGTGTTGCACCAAGACTAGTATTTGATACTAGTTGTTGGGGTAATTCGCTATACGAACATCTTTAAACATCTCTTTTGCATCGTTTGTTTACGTTTGGGCTTCCCGATACATCGTATCCTGTCTTCATTTACATGACGTCACATCATATTACGTCACATCCTATTATGTCCGATCTATAAATGCTCTCCCAGCGGTCTTTCGCCGCTTCTTCTCCCTCCTTCCTTTCTTTCTGCCCCTCCTCGGCCGACACCCCACGATGCCCTGCTGTCTACAAGATTAAACTATTTTATTCTGTTCAACACCTGGCTTCCTGCCGTTTTAACCATCCTCTGCCATCAACACCCTGAGAAGCCATGGACCAGGGACGAACGATCACTTTCAACCCATTATTTATTAGAAAATTATGTTTTATGTGGACCTGGAAACGGATTATTATCATTTTTAATGGTTTCTCATGGGAAATAAATGTTTGACAGACGATGGATAAATCAGCAGGAAGCCAGGTCTTGAACAGAATAAGTTAGTTAGCGAAAGCCGGCCTACCTTTCCACACCCTCTTTCTCTGAGAGAGAGAGAGAGAGAGAGAGAGAGAGAGAGAGAGAGAGAGAGAGAGAGAGAGAGAGAGAGAGAGAGAGAGAGAGAGAGAGAGAGAGAGAGAGAGAGAGAGAGAGAGAGAGAGAGAGAGAGAGAGAGAGAGAGAGAGAGAGAGAGAGGGAGAGAGAGAGAGAGAGAGACACACACACACACACACACACACACGTCGATCGCCTCCAATGTTTTTTTAGAGATATTTTTGCTTTTTTTGGGGACCGTAAAAGACACCACAGGCTCGTGTTCAGCCGAAGAAGACATAAAACAAAATTAGAGTCGAGTAGAAGATCATTGAGAAACACGAACGAGGTGTGCGATTGTCTGATTTAGCCGCTTAGCGGATATGCTAAGTCCATTTCAATGTGTATCATTGTGTTCAGCTGATAGAAAAGGATTGGCGTGATGTTACCCTTCGATCCTTGAAAGCAGCATGGAAGAATTTGTGGCCCGCATGCATCCTTGAGAGGGACTTTGAAGGATTTGATCCTCATGACTCTGTTGTTTTGGACGATATTGTTTCCATTGGACAGAAGTGGATGCAGATGATATTGACGAGCTTGTTGCTGACCATAATGAGGTCATCAACACAGGATTTGATTTGCTAAGTAGAATGAGGTGCAGGCTTTTATTGAACAGTTCCATCCAGAAAAACTGTGGCTATGAGAATCATCAACATGATGAATGATAATGTGATGCCTCAATTTCGTAAGACCTTACAAGTCAGAAAGCAACCTTTGTCAATTAAGAGCCTTCAACGACCATCACAAATGTAAACAAAGTGACTGTATTATACAGTTCAGTGTATTTCTTTCATTACAATACAATACTACAATTATTATAAATACATAGAATGAGGTATGTTGTGTGTAGTTTTAAAATTATATTTTATGGAGACCTGGGAACGGATTATTCTCATTTTAACGGTTTCCTACGGGATTTTTTGGGGAGATACACACTTTTCGCCTTACACACTCTGTCTGGGAACCAATTAAATTCATAAGCCAAGGTCTCACTGTATTGTATTGTATTTTCTCCCGTCACCCCCATTTCAAGCTCAGAATACGCCAGACCCATATAACTTAGGAATTAACTTTTGTTTTCTGATGAAAGAAGAGAGTTGAATATTTTTTGTATGCTGCACTGAATGTTGGTTTAGTCCTGAAACTCAGTATTCTGTAGTTCCTGCCTGGAAGTGAAATAGTTTATCTTATTTTTGCCATAATTTACAACGAAAGCTTAACGTGTGTCAAAGCCTCAAGTGGAAGATTGTGACGCTCACCACCTGACACCTTATTCATTTGCAAAAAATGAAGAGAAAAACAAAATCTTGTGGCTTTAGGAACACCATGGGCACCAACCATTCAATGGGAGCCAAATGTAGCACATCAAATTCTTCTTTCCCTCAATCAAAAGCTTATGTTTCAACTTTTTAAGTTGTCCTTTGACTGGTTGACAAAGAGATCAAGTTTTGAAACTTTTGTTCAGTAGCATAACAGACAGTGATTAACACCTGTAGCTTCAAAATTTCAAAGCTATTAAAAAGAAGCTGGGCAGGCTGAACACCTGTTTCTGGCTCCCACCCACAGCGAGCAGCAAGTTCAGTAAATCGATCACACACACTTACACACAGATTAAAAGGCTCCCCTCATCACAACTGGGGTTTGGCTCCTTGTTTTGGGTTGCACATGCCGCCTCAGACCTAGCCCAAGGCCCTCCTGAGTGTCTCGCCATGTCTGCAGACAACGACACAATGATCGTAATCGATCATCAACACGAGAGCCTGTGATGAGCTCCGAAAATGCTGACATGTTTAATGTCTTTAGAAGATTGCACATCAATGTTATGTCGATTACTCAGCTACGTGCATGTGTTCTCTCTCTCTCTCTAGGGCTTTGGGGCAGGAAATTTCAAATCCCTCTTTGAAGCCATCGAGATGGACCAAGACGCCCGAGGCAACCTGACCGTGGTGACAGCTAAGGGCCAGGACCAGGCCTTCTATTGATTCTGTTTAGTGACACAGCTGAAAAGCAACGAGCGACATCCATCAAGTCATGTGCGGAGTGCTGGCTGTCTCCAAGCATTTGGCGTGACTGGATAGCTAAATACAATAAGACAGTTAAACACGAAAGGAATACTTTGACAATCAGCCAATATATTAACAAAATTGGAGCTCCCCATGTGTCCAGTAGATGTTATGCGTCCCACAATTACACAGTAAATGCATTCATTGGATTTATGTCTTTATTTACCGATATCAATCGAGGTAATTAAGCAATGAATAAAATCAATACAACTGCTGCAATACTTGTTTTTTCTGATCAGAGATATGGCACATTCAAAGAACGACTTCACTCATTTTTCAAGCAATGATTCAATTTCAGTCATATTAAAAAAAAGTTGGTGGTGCTTTGGGTACCATAAGTCACAGCTATTAATTATTCTTCCAGTTGAAATACAATTAGGACTGGAGTTTGCTTTTTTCACCGATGGAGGAATAAACCAGCAGAAAAAAAAACATTAAAAATTTAATGTGTATCCTGTGGCGGGCACTAGGAGCAGGCATCTCACCCAGCAGGTGCACGGAGGGGGCGGGTTTATGTTACATATATTTCACTGCATTTTCTGTTTGAGTTAGATCCACTTGTTAGCCGCTGGAATAAACACGTCCCCACATTCAGTCGTGTGTGCTCCTTCCTCAACGGCTACACTGGTGACCCCGACGTTGGAAATATTCATGGCAACAGACGAATATGTGTCTTCTACGGCCATGTCGCCACGACCGGCGACCTAACTCGCCGCGAAGTTGTCCGAGTTCTGGCACAGCGACCCGGCTTCGTGGTTCCAGCATGTGGAAGCGCTTTTCCACCAATGAGGCATCACGACAGATGAGCCAAAATATTACATGGTCGTGGCGTCCCTCGACCAAACGACAACACATCGCACGATGCCACTTCTGCGTGCGCCTAAAGAGTTTGATGTTCTCTTTATTTGTAAGTAGGTTCGTTGTCAGATCTCCCAGGCAGCTGACGCGCAGAGCTTGATCGTGGCGTGGATGTCGTGCCGTGATGTCCGTCCGACGCCGGGCGTGCCTGTGCGGGTCTTTGCAAGTCTCTTTGAGTCTGTGAGTCCGAGATGAGTCTGAGATGATTCTGCCCCGTGGTTCGCCCCATCTCTCTGTCCCGCGACAGCTCCTTTTATACCATTTTCAAGCGTATGCTATGCGTGAGGGTGAGACGCACATCAAGGAGATCAAGGAATTGAAAGACATGAAAGGGTTGAAAGGCGCACTTCAAAATCATACACACGTGTGACGCCACACGCCTGCACGATACGGGAAGTACGACGCGCTCAAACAACTGCTGCTCAGGCGGTTCATGCTATCGGCCTCTGAGAGAGCAGACAGGCTTCTTTCCCTTCCCGGACTTGGCAACAGAACAGCAGTGGATCTCATGGACAAAATGCTGTCGCTGTTAAATTCGGATGATGGCGGTTTCCTTTTCCTCCACATATTCCTTCGCCATCTGCCACCCACAGTGCGCGCCGTGCTAGCTAACTCGACGTGCCTAGCCACCGGCGACTATTGTGGTTTGAAGGAAGAAGCAGATAGTGTTTCTGGCGACAGGGCGGTTCGCCATGCAAAGCGTGACGGCCGAACCCCTCGGGAAAGTAGCATCGAGCATCGATCCGACCATCAGCGGTTTGGCGCCAAGGCTCGACGCTGCGTACTCCCCTGCTCCTACGAGGCTCCAGGAATCTCCAACGCCCGGCACCCAGTTGCAGCCGTGGGCGCCGGCAACGAAAGCGAGCTGCTTTTCATCACGGACTCGTCAGGTAGACGTTCCCTTGTGGACAGCGGGGCACAAGTAAGCCTGCTGACGCCCACCACCGCGGACGAGATGGCAGTTGGATGCGGGCCTGCCTTGTGCGCAGCTAACGGCTCGCCCATCACCAGCCCTTTACCAAAGGACCACCTGTCGCACTTAACTAAGGTTTTCAAGCGTCTTGATTCGCACGGCCTTATCGTTAACCCTGTGAAGTGTCAATGTGGTCTGTCCGAGATCGATTACTTGGGGCACCGCATTTCTCCACAGGGTGCCATCCCCTTACCTGCCAAAGTGCACGCAGTGGTGGACTTCCCCCACCCGGCCACAGCTAAGGAGTTTTTGGGCATGGTTAATTTTTACAACCGGTTCCTCCCTCACGCAGCCGACCTCCTACAACCCCTCTATGGCGCCTTGAGAAAAAAGGCTAATGACCCCGTCGAGTTGCCCCCGCAGCGAGCACAGTCCTTTCAACGAGCTAAGGAAGCTCTCGCGAGTGCAACTCTTCCGGTCCACCCGATCTCAACCGCACAGGTGGCCTTGACTACCGATGCGTCTGATGTTGCCGTAGGGGCGGTGGTCGAGCAGCTCGTGGAGAATGAATGACAGCCTCTTGCATTTTTCAGTCGGAAGCTGCATGATAACGAACACAAGTATAGTGTTTTCGATAGAGTTGTTAGCACTCTATTTGATTTGTTTTTGTCTTTGACGTGTCACCATACGGGTTGTCATTGACAGATTTACACAAATAGCTCTTTAGATATTACTTTTCATCCTTACATTAACCTACCATAGTTGTTTGTGGACGACGGTAAGGAGCCGCAGTGAGAATACATGAACCGGATCGTCCTAACCTGGGACCTCTCAGCAAACGTGCCAACAGAACCAATTCTCCGACATCTGTGTTTTCAACTGTGCAATATTTATGATTTTAACCACAATATCGTTGGTATGAAATTGTATTTTGCGGGTCTGTTGGAAAGATTTTCGACTCGACAAGTTGATCAAATTGAAATTCACCAGAAGACGGCTGGCCATTAGGGTCAAAAAGCATTTGGATGAGGGCTCCACCATCAACCTTGAGCGAATTGTTGAGTTCAGTAGCGAAGACGATAAAACGCCAACATCGTGGAATCCGGAAGCTGCTAATCCACACTCAGGTGGAAGTAAAGATGTATTCATGTTGAATGAAAACGTTTCATACAGAAGTAAAGCAATTTTGGTATGTAGAAACACATTGCAACAATGGCTGAAAACAAGTACATGTACTGTACTCTATTTGCCCTCTTAGTTGTTCTTAACAATGACGAAGCTTGACACAAAGTGCTTCAGTGTTCCGAATAAATATTTACCTGACAGTCATACGTGATGTATGACTGTCAGGTAAACAGAAAATAAATAGCCATCAAATTTACTTCAAAATAATTTATTTTCATATAATTGGAATGAAGACAGGTTGATACATTTGTGATGGTACTGGTTAGTTTCTATACAGAAAAGACCGATACAGAAACCATCCTTTCAAACCTGGACAAAATGGATAAATATATATTAGTAAATAAATACATCAGTGACATGCCACTGTATTGAAATGTTCTCTTATATATTTTTTCATATATATTTGTGTGTATATATAAAAATACAACCGTATTTGTTTCTGTTGTATTCTATTTGTTTGCAAGTATCGAAAATATACTGACAGATGCCTTTGGTTTTTGGAGAGAGATGTTTTTTTGCATTATATTAAAAAAGGCAGTGTTAAGCTTAAAATTATTGCAAAACAAACACAAACATAATTGTTTGAAATTGTATGAAGATTGCGTGCCCTACCTTTTTGGGCTGTTTTCAAATATTTTTTTGTTTGTTATTTTTTTTAAAATATGTAGTATTTTATTTGTGGATTTTGTTTACATGTGCTTCACCCAAAGTGCTGGTTTGAATTCAGTCACACCCATGGTAGAGATAGCGACCACGGATTAAAAAAAAAAAAAAAAAAAGCAAAGGACGCCCAGATTCCTTAACTGAGATTAGTGTAAAGTGTGTTAAAAGGAACAGTATGTCTGCATGATTGTCCTTTCGAGTCCAAAATGATTTACACTTTCATTTTACTTCAATTGGTGCAGGTGGAGGAGATAAAAAAAAGATGTTTTTTAGAAAGGCACTGTTTTGATTTAGGCTCCTTTGCTGGCCATGGAGAGCAGAGAACATCTGCGACGTGGCTCAGGAATGCGGAAGGCACATAGGAGGTTCCGCTAAGTGCTCAGAGTTTCATTGCAAATCCCGCGAGCTTGAACATCAATTGGCATTCAAGTATATTTGCGGTAAAACAGACCAATGTCAACATAAAGCAAAGCAAGAGGGAAAAGAAGAACTACAACCAGACTTGCACATAGGAGGGAGGAAACTGCAAACGCAGAGGAAGAAGATTGGTCGTGTTACGGTTGAGTTTTATGTGCAAAGGTCAAGTTTTGAGTGGCTAAAAGGGCGCAGCACAAATCAATAGCTGGATGACTGTCAACTTGGTGTCAGTTGAAAACGCAGATTTGACAGTGTCCAAAATACGATGAGGGGTAAACGTTGCTCTGTTAATGACCTCAAGTTACGGTATTATGGGAAGAGCATGAACATGTTGTGTAACTAAGTGAAATTATAACAAGAATAAAATCGTACTATTCCAAGACAAAGGTCAGAAAGTCATGAGGGGGAAAAAAGACACCTTTCAACAAAGAGTCAACTGATCACAGTAAGCGACAATATTAAAGAAGACTTTTTTAGCATGCCACATATTCATCGGGTAATATTTGTTGAACACAAATCTTATTAATCCTCGAAAAATATGATTTCAAGTAGGATAAGTGTGACAAAACAGTGATCCTGTGACAACAAGCATTTGTAAAAGTACTTTTTTTCTCCCACTACCTTTTCAATCTTTGTCTTCATAAAATCCAGATTCTATCATAATTTATTTTTCAATTTTTAACACAAATGTATTTTTTTCTTGTCAAGTTAAATCTATTGTATTATTCAAACTACTGATATTTTTCCCCCTCAAATTTGTAAAATATTGACTTCATCTGGTTAAAAAAGACCTTTGTTTTGAAATAATTCGACTTTATGCTCACTTTACTCCTTGCAAGAATAACCTTGTTATATTTTGACTTGGAGTCACTATTCTACTCTTACAATTGTATTTATTTATTTTTTTTTCGAGAAAGAAACAGGGGATTCTCGGTATACAATTTCACATGACATTTTGAGATTACAAATGTCATGTACCTTAAAATGATGTCGTCTCAGGGCAGAAGAAAGCACGTTTGGTGACTGCTCTGCTTCCAGTTTTTAATTTTTTTTTTGGTTTGCGTTGCCATTGCAGGAATAGAACCGAGGACCCCATTCATTTATTTATTTATATTTTTTTCCCAGTGGGGCCCCAACTTTTTAACCGGCTTTGATTGAGCTGAATCACTGAATTTTCAGTGTTTGGCAATTACTCAGACATTCAGCCCCTCCCCCACTGAGGGAGCAATCATTGCCACTCCTGAAGACAATAGAAACATTTGTGCTTGGGTCAGAGGGAGTCAGGGTTCGTTCAAGACCAAAATGCTTGCCAAATATTTGTCAACAGTCTAGGTCCTAGACTACTGCAACAAAAAAAATACTACCTAGACTCTAGGTAGTATTTTTTTGTTGCAAAGAGTTTTTGCTCTAAATTCTCCTGCGACAAGAAAAGTATAGGCCAACATCTGCTGAATGTCTGGCAACCGTTCTACGATCATATTTGAGCTTAAACGAACCAAAACAAACCTGGTCCAAAGTGCAACGTTTGCTGCCTTTTTATGTACTCGCAATTGTTTGCTGCTTACTGGGACAGGGGCTTTCCTCAGGATCCACCCCTACTCGCTGTACCTCTCTGAGCGGCAAAGGTTTGCAAGTGTGTGCGCGCATAGCTAAATTGTTTTTCATCAGGGTTCATTGAAGCTCGCAGACATTTGCCCACAGTTTTAATGATCTTTTTTTTCTGTCAGAAATACATTATGACATGTTAAAAGAAAAACTGTTTGGCAAATGTCTTTGTAACTGTCTAGCAAATGTCTTTGTAACTCTTAGCAAAATTGGATTAAACTCTGGGGGGGACTTGCACATCTTTGCTGCTCAATGTGACACTGGTTTGAGAATTAGCTTAATTCATCATGTCAACAGCATATGGGCATTTCTGAGCGATGGCACCATGTAGTAAAGTCTGCCTCGTGTTGGGCTTTATACCACTTTGTATTAAGAACATTTAGAGGCACTGGGTGTTTTCTAAGGTTACTGTGTAAAACCATTTTAGACACTTCAGTTGCTGGAGGAGAATAAGGGCGGGGAAAAAAAAGAGGTCATCCCTCAGATGCAAATTGCCAAAGAGACAGTTGCTTGTCATGGTGGCAAAACTATTCAGTCATTCTGACAAATTAAAGGAATATCGTCCCCAGCCCAAAAAATAAAAATAAAATAAAACCACGCACAAAAAAAATGCTGAAAGGAGCTGCCATTATTGAAGTACTGTAGTTAAAACAAGGCTCAGCAACCTCACTGAACTTTCACCTTAATCAACCTTTCCCTTAGCCAAATTTGCATCATGATATCTTTCTTCAGTGGTGGGAGCTACTTGCGAGATGATAAAAAAATGGGGCAAAAAAACTACAGCAGTACCTTGAAAGAAAACCCTGTGTGAGGCAAGACAAATTGTGAGCTGAGGTAGGCTTAGATAAAAGTTTGATCAGCTGAGGCTCGACTCAGCAAGGAGAAAGATATCAATCACGTGAGTGAATGAAGGTACCGCGGTGAGCTAAATCAAGTTCTTCTGAATTCGGTGAGCCACGCACACATGGAGTCTGACCTCACTTTCAACCCTTTGTGGGGGTGCTCCCATCAACTCTGAATGGTCATGCAAAGCAACTGAATATGTGCTAATTTGTTTTGCGATCGAGCCCAGAATTTTGACATTGAGCTTTCGAAACAAAATGATGTTCATGAAACATTCTGAAGAGGGATCGAAGACTTGGGAAACAGAATGACTGGACGTGGCAGCCGGCAAGAGTGCGAGCAACTAAGAGGATCATCCATTCTGGCTCTGTATAGCAGCGTCATATTAGGGAAACAAGTTCTCACACACCGGACTCCTCTTCAGATCCTGCGGACACATGAAAAGAACATTTAATTTATGGGTACATTTGGATAAGAAACAACAGCTTTTCAAAGGGTCTGTCAATAAAGGATAATATTAACTCATTCACTGCCAAACGTGGAGTAAATGTGTGCACTCCAGTGTTAGGGTTTTTGCCATTGTCACTTGAATTCCAGGACCCACAGAATATCGAGTTTTAGGACTACCTAAACATGCAATACAGCGTTAGAAACCTTCGACTCTCTTTTTTATTTAGAAAAAAAAAGGAAAATCCTAAATTATATAGGCCTGGAGTTATATGAGCTTGAAATGAAGGTGGCTGTCTAAAGTAAAATGCAATACAATACATATTGATTTATATAGCACTTTAACAACAGCTGAAGCTGGAACAAAGCACGAACATGGAAAAAAGGGATATGCTGACCCCTGGTGGAAAAAAAAACATTGCTTGAGGCCATGGCGAGCACATTATCGGCACCCTAGCACAAAAAAACAAAACCCGAACAAATTCGGAAATGGCGCTTTACGTCATATTTTCAATTCCTGAATAAATTTGTGGATGGCAGTGAATGGGTTACGATACACTCTGATGAAAACGTTTTTCAATTGCTGGTGAACTAAATTTGTTTCTTGGGTTATTTTAACAGAAGTATATGGCGCAGATCATGTGGCAATATGCGCTAATCGTAATAGACGTGCGTCGGTGCTGGCGCAGTGGAGTTACAAAGTTGCGCCGGTGGCTGTCAAAATGTGTAAATGGCGCAATGTGCGACCAAGCTGCATCTCTGGACATCCGATTTTCTACATCTGGAAAAGGCCCGATTCAGATTTTGGGTCTCAATGGTGTTATTTATGCTGCTATATGTTTCCCTAGAAAAAAAGATGATCTCATGATGAGGATAAGCGGGCAACAAAAAAGATCTTGTAGCAGAGCAGACTCAACCTTTCCATAGTCGCTTCATAATGGATCAAAAAACACTCACCCTGATTGTGGTACATTTTTTGGCAGTATAAACAACTGTCTGCGTTGCGGTCTGCAACAAGGCCATGCTGGGACGTGCAAGGAGGTCTCTCAATAGAGGTCTTGGGCCCCAGGAGATGAGGCTCAGACTGGGCCTCCTGCACCCGCTTTTGCCACACAACATGGGCCCCGCCACAGCAGGGCCAGTCGTCTATACCTCCAGAGTCCAGAATTAGAGGTACGGGAAGGAGGGCGGGGTGCAGTTCGGGGGGAGAGCAGCAGAAGCCAGAGCTTTGGCCAAAGTGGATGCGGACGCTCCGATCATCCTGAAGGTCCAAGCTCTGGTGAAAACGAACAGAGGGGTGGTCTCGCACGCAGTTCCGTCCGAGAGGTGCGGCAGAGTGTCCCTGGTGGCAGCAGTGGGTTTGTAGATGTAAGGGGATCGAGGACACCAGGACAGAAGGCCCCGAAGACATGCTTGGGTCCGGATCCCGACCTTCCGTCCCAGAAACGGGCAGCAAATGTGTACAGTCTGGTTTTTGGCACTGGCAGTGACTTGGCTTAGGGGCAATGGGTGCGTCTTTATCCAGGACGAGTGTAGGAGGAGCTGCGGCTGCACTGGTCCCCTGCTCCTCATCTGAGCCTCTGCTCGGGTCCTGGTTGTGCTCCCCATCATCATAGTGGTGATGTCTATGGCGGTGGTAGTGGATATGGCTAAACACAGTCTGAGGTTGCTCCTCGGGAAAGCCAACTTTGTTCACCACAGAATCCAAAGACCTGGGCCGGCTCTGGGCTTCCACTTCAACAGAACCCGGCCCATAATACACAAATGGATCGTAGTCGCTACTCAGTGAGCTGCGGAAAGTGGACCAGCTGCCGTAAACTCCCTGCAAGGACACGTCAGTACAGTTCAAAACTGAGTCGCTGGAGGAGCCGTGGCAAGGCCCTGAACTTGAGTCACTCGCTGGCCCGTCGGCCAAATATCCACTGCGATCTGTGTGGTAGCTGCCGCCGGAGCAGCTGCCCTCGTCCAGTCGACCGTGGAACGCCACTCCACGGCTTTGTGGGATGGCTGAGGCGATATGGTGCACTCTGGAGTTAGAAGCACTGCGCTGAGCTGGGCAAGATGAGCGGTAGTTGTGACAGGACCGGCGGGGGTTGTAGTGGTGAGTTGAACTCCTGCAGTTATTGCCGGTCCTGTGGGGCCTCCTGGGACCCTCTGCCGGGAGGTGGTACCCACAGGGGACACCCAGCGGTCTGCTGCTAAGCAAACGTAGGGTTTGGTTGTCCAAGGGAGAGGAGGAATTGTAGTGGCCAACAGAGGGATACGAGCCCGAAGGTCCGCGGGGATAAAGTGGCCTCATAGAAAATGGGATGTCATGTTGGGGGAAGGGGTGGTTTCGTGGACTGCTGTAAGGCTGAGGGTGGAGGAAACGCTGTTCTGGACTGGATTGTGGTCTGTTCCTCTGGGCATGCCTCTCCGCCCCTGTGGATTACAACTACAGTTACAACAAGATGCTACGCTATTCTTTGATATCAATGCTCATTTTCTTAAATTCATAATCAAGTGATGCTAAGGGATAAGAAATCACAACATCTATTTGAAGACCAATGACAAGAGACAATGATACTTTTAGCTTCTACTTTTCAGCCCTTGGCCACCCTCGCACAATCTAATGAGAGCCAATATGAGTTCTTAATAACAACAGCGCTGTGGCATGTTTTATAAGGTGGGCGTTTCCAGATGTTGACTGACCTGAGGCACATATTTGGCACGAGAGATCTCTCGACATAAGTTGACCCCCGCCTCACCCTCAACAAACACAATAAATAAATAAACCTCACGAAAAGTGGAGACATACAGTAGATTAAATATCAATACGCCATGACATAATGGGAGGAAATAACTGGTATGATGTTATCAAAACATAAACACGCTCAACTATGACGATGTCTCGGCGAACGTCATTGGAAATTAAAATTAACCTCAGAAAAAAGTTCTCAGAGTGCCAATTCGGGCGTGGATGCAATCTATTCCTGCGGTCTGAGTCAATGGAACAGTCTTTGGCAATAAAATTTCTTTTGTAACGTGCCGACTTCATTCTCCGTGAACCAGGAAGTACTTTGAACTAACTACCAGTAGAACACTTACACAAACCACTTCATTTATTTTTACTGTTGTAAACAGGTCAGCCTTTGCATAGAACCACATTCTATCGACCTATAATTGCATCATAGACCTCATGAGATTATGTGCAAATGGCCTGATCCTCACCCATGATGTTATGCATGCACAGAGGACAGGTGCGGTGCTGTAGCAACCAGGGATCAACACAATCTTTATGAAACTCATGAGCACAGGAGATGATTCTGAGATGCTTGGGTTGAAAAAAAAACAGAGGGAGGGGGAGAGAGAGAGAAGATGAAAGTTATTCAATTATATCAGGGGCTGGATCATTTATCAAACTTAAAAAAATGTCACCAGTGCTATTGCTAAAGTAAATAGAAAATCGCATTGACATGCTAATGTGAAATTTTCATCAGCTACCGGGCATAGTATGCTTTCAAAAAACACATTGACACAAAAACACCGTCAAAACACATCCAAGCTCGTAACATAACATTACTGAAAGGCACATATTCTTCCCAATATGTGAAAAACGCAAAATATTGATAGACGTAAAGTGTCCTTGAGAGTTTTGAAAGGTGCTTATAAATGAAATTGTTATTATCTCAATCACAACTTTCTTCCTCTACTTTTATTATGTCTCTGTAAGTGTGTAAACCATCAATGGCTCCATACGGCCCCCAAGAGGCCATCCAGAACGCAGCAGGAACGGGCATTACTGTATTTATTTTTATAATAATAATAATAATAATAATACATTTCATTTACAAGTGCCTTTCAAAACTCTCAAGGTCACTTTACACAGTCAAGTTTTTCTGTGGGTGAGCAGCAGCAGCCACACGCGCCAGCGTTTACTCAACCCGGAAGTAACACAGAAAGAAAGCTAGCTAGCTAGCTATTTTACAGTAAATCAGTTTATTTATTAATATTTATGTACATTTTAACCAGTATTTTACTTTGATATTTAATCATTTTCTCTTTTTTTTTCATGAGTCCTTCAGAATGACACTTCAAATATAATTATATTTGAAGTGTCATTCTGAGGGACTCATGTATTGACATTTCCTTGAGATATAGACACAGAAGACAAAACCAGAAATCTTGTATTAGTCCGGAATGCCTCAAGACTCATGCACATAAAATAAAGAACGAAATTGGTAAATTAATATTATTAAAAGATATGGGCAATGCATATTAACAGTTTGAATCTGTGTAAAGATGAAATGCAGGAGGAATTGAGTTTGGAAATGAAATTAACGCTAACTAATAAACCATCCTTTTTAATCAATTATAATTTCAACATGAATCAAATTTAATTATTTTTGAAGTACAGTAGTTCCTCTTACCTGTCCATCCTGGAACTCCTCCAGGCAGATAGCACAGACCGGGGTGGAGTTGGAGCTGCTCGCTGAACCCCAAGCCCCACGAAGGCGCTGTGAGCTTGAGCACCCCTGAGAGATGTAAGTTTTGGTCTCCAATCGACTAATTGCCCGCATGGTCTGCTGATGCACTGAGTCCTGCATGATTGAGGCAACAAGTTAGAAGGCTTATGGAAGAAAAGGCTGTTTGAGCATTTAGCCGATATCCTGCTGAATTGAGTATCATAGTAGCACACCGATGTCAACTCATGCACAGTTTTGCCTCACTAGTAATATGTACTGTAGCGATTCATGTATGCTACAGTCGTTCCGTTAGTCAGGCGGATTTCAGGGCTATTGAATAAATTCGCAAATGTCTTTCTGTAAAGGTTGACATGTGCATGAATGTTGCTGGTTTCACTTACCCAAGTTCTATTGGACTTGCACTTGTAACGGAAAGCAAAGATGAGGATGATGGTCACGACAGCAAAGACAATGGTGAGCAGGATACCCACATCATAATGTGGCTGAAAACGGAGCAAATATGAATTATAATACAGAATGCATTGTGGTATAAACTATCCACTGCCAAACGATGTGCGAAAAGTGCCAGTTTTTGTCATTGTCACTCGAATTCCAGGACCCACTGAATATTGAGTTTTAGGACGACATACACATTCAATGCAGTGTAAGAAACCTTAGACTGTCTTATTTCATCAGAAAAAAAATAGTTATTTCCTAAATTATATGGGTCTGGAGTTATACAAGCTTGAAATGAGATGGACTGTCCAAAATAGAATGCATTACATACATACATATTGGTTTATACAGTGCTTTAACAACAGCTTAAGCTGGTACAAAGCGCTAACATGGGAAAAAGGGGGAATGCTGCCCCCTTGTGGACATTACCAGAAGTCTGCCCAGCATTTTATCGGCACCCAAGCAAGAACAAACCCCGAACTAATTTGGGAATGCCGCTCTTCGTCATATTTTCAATTTGGGCAGTGAATGAGTTAAAAAAAAGAGCGTGACTACAAACTGTCCATTCAAATGTTTGCATCATTGTAATAGTACATCCTCATGCATATAGGAACACACTAAAAGTCCATTTAGCACATAAATTAACGCTATCGGCTCATGTCATTGAAATTTCACAGTTCAAAATTCTTCTCTGCAACCCTTCAAAAATCTCTCCCTCCCCGATGACATCTCCAGCCCACAAATAAAAAGTCTTGCGGCTGTGTGTGTGTGTGTCTATGTGCTCTTGTGTGCCAGTGCTTACCCATCTGGGCTGCTCCACCAATATCTCAATACGAACTTTAGCCTCCTCGTTCTTGTTGACCAGAGCCATCAACTCCTCCGCATCCTCAGCATCCACCAGCACGACCGGGCGGGGAAGGGAGTCTGTTTCTCTCAGCTGAATGACAGTTATGCAAACAAGAGAGATGCAGAAATACCACCAAACTCAGGATCATCTTTGTTTTGACATAAGTGCAGGTCAGAGTGCCTTTGGACTCACCTCGACAGCCGCGTGGACATCATCGCTGACATCGAAAATAACTGCCTGAGCGCCCTTTTCCAGTGCCATGCGAGCCTGCGGGAGGAAACATAGGACAAGCGTTATTAATGCATATTCACAATTTTTCCTGACATATTTTTACTTGACCCAGATTAACAGAATATAGTAATTAGAATCTTGGGGACATAAAACGGAGAGGGAAAAAACCCCTGAAACGTCATTTAAGGTCTAAACAAAGTTGTTGACTTGAATGTTTCCAGGAGAACATGTTGGATCTAAATAAAACACCAACTTCCCAAATTCTCCATTAACTCTGACACACAGAGATAAGACGTCTTTTTGCCTATCAGCCATTTTGACAACTAATCAGATGACATCTCATTATATAGGTACACTGTGCACAAACAACATCGCTGAGCGTTGCAAGTTAACAAGCTAGTAGTTGTGAATTGCATCCTAATTGTTAGCTCATTTTTTTCCTTAAAATCATGAGATAGGGTATAATAATGAGTGGGGGAGCTGGCTCAAGTCACAAGTCACTCTCATACAGAATGGGAGTAGGACTTTTTCCCCACAATGACATTTTCAATGTGTGTTTCATGTCGTGTCTGCCAGTTAAGAGTGAACTCAGGTAATAGCAAAAAATGAACATAATTATGTTGTGTTGTGCAACATATGCAGTTATACATCAACATAGGTTGCCAGTATCCTCAATATATTTCTCAATGAATATAATGGGTAGATCATTTTGACTTAGTCATTTCAAAAGTATGCTGAAAAATAGTGAGTCACTCCTGTTTTAGAGAGATGTAACCAACGCAGTTAATTAATATGCACATTCATGGAACCCTTTATGAGAGAAAAACAAATATATATTTGTTTAACAAGATTTAAAAATGCATTTTTTTAAAACAGAAAAAGGGTTAATCAAATTAAAAAAAAAATATGACGTAATCTCACTAGAGTCACACTTGGACTACTAAACGAACTAAATTGCTCACAGCACTGATTAGACAAGGGATGTCCTGTGATCCTCTGCAGCCTGTGATGGCCAGCTGGGAGAGTCATAAATAATTATCACGCGGTCGAGTGGTTAGCACACCGTCTTCACAGTGCAGAGGTTGCCGGTTCACGTCCCGGTCCGGCCTCCCTGTGTGGAGTTTGCATGTTCTCCCCGGGCCCGCGAGGGTTTTCTCTGGGTCCTCCGGTTTCCTCCCACATTCCAAAAACATGCATGGCAGATTGACCACTCCAAATTGTCCCTAGGTGTGAGTGTGAGAGTGACTGTTGTACGCCTTTGTGTGCCCTGGCTGGCAACCAATTCAGGGTCTCCCCCGCCTCGTGCCTGAAGACAGCTGAGATAGGCTCCAGCAACCCCCGCGACCCTAATGAGGAATAAGCGGTACGGAAAATGGATGGATGGATGTTGAGTCGCGTGTATCTGACCCTCCATGGCGAAGCTCCGTCGAACCTCGGAGAACCGACTCACCAAACCCCTAGGTCCGGTCGTATCCAGGTTAGGAACCCTCAATCTAGCTAGCTCTTGCTACGAAATAAACACAACTTGTAGTTGTCTCACGTTACTATTCAATACAAATATGACATGGACATTACTGACAAAATAACAGCCAAATCTGCCACTGACAAAAAATTGAAAGCAAGGAATGCTCACTAGGTGGCAGTCACGCAATGGAAATATGTCATCACCACATGATCGGCTCCACTTTGAAAATGTGGAATCTCAAGGCCGCAGTACCAAGTTACTGCACGGCCCAAAACTTTCTCATTACGTTGAAGAGCGTGACTGTTATTCCCGAGTGGGGGTCGGGGGGGAGTTATGTGGAGTCATGCAGGCAGAATGACGACAAACACAACAGACTCATTTGATTATTCACATGTTAGGCTTACATCAAATACGGTAGGTCATTACCGTTATGACAGGGCTTCATAATCGATTATTTGTTTGCGAACATATGTCAATCCCTAACGGACTGCTCTGTGTAGTTAATGACCAAAACTACAAGGGCCACATTCTGCTCAACAGTTTTGCATCATTGTTCAAAATACTGTACTGCAGCCACGTTTCATAAAATACACCTGCAGGACTGCATCAGAAATATCACATAATCTATAACTATACAGCCAAATAATTAATCACTAGTTGTTTGTTAGAGTGACTAAAAGGTTACAATGTCACTATTGTCACATATTCCTCCGAAAGCCTGTTAGAAGGTACCACAGTGATACACATAATTTTAAATTACTATATTAAAATATTGTATTTTCTAAACAGACTTTTAAACAAGTACAGTTAGTTGCACTAAAGGTATAAAATGTGCAGCCAGCATTTGGGTGACTGCCTCTCTGGTGTGCTCACATAGATGTGGTGGCTTTAGACATTGAGATAATTAGATGCATGGTGACAACACCATCAATGTCTGTGACAAGAAAAACCTTTTTTCATCACAGTAGAGTAGTAGTAGTAGTAAATTTACTATTTACTACAGTAGTAGTAAATTCCCACTCGGAAAGTGGCTTCCTCTTATACTTTACAACCATGGGGTCCTCTTTTTAAAAGTCAAAAGATGGTAATTGAACTTGGACCTGAACTTCTGCAAACCACCAAACGGCTGGCTGAGCTGTTTAAGGTCACTTTAAAATGGCTTCTGTAGCTTAATAAACCCAAGAGGTAAAAATTTAATTAGGCCTAAAGTTTTAATGAAAACTATAACGATTCAATTTGGGTCAGTTTGATCTAAATCTAAACTATAAATGAAACCACGTTCGACTGTCTCTTATTAATTAGTTCATATGGCAAGAATATATTTTTTCCCCCTTCCACTTATAAATTCCATTTTAGACATTTGTACATTTGGGGATTCCGTACACGATTGCAATTTCCACATTTCCCTACCAGACACTTCATTGGTCGTCTCCACCATACTTGGTCAATTTGGCGTCATTTTATTGCCCCCTTAGGACACTGGATTGGACCGCAAACACATAGATAAGGATAAGATCGATGTCCAAAAAATGTTTCAAGAAGAAGATTTAGTCAAATTTCAAATGGTATAGAACAGTGTACAAGCTCATTGGCAGAAACAGATGCATATATTTAGCTGATTTTCTTGTTGGATTCCTGTCTGTTTTTTTCCCCCCAAGCAGTTGCTTGTTTACTCATTCCTCTGTCTGGCTCTCAAGTAAGAGTCTTTTATCCCAACGCAGCTGCACGCTGCAGCTGAAAACATTGCTAAGAAAGCAACCAGACCAGAGTGAAGCAGTCAAGTTCGTGAGTTGAAATACAACAATCAACCTGGCAGGGCACGTAAGTTACATATTGGTCGTTGTAGCAATGGAATAACAAGAATGTGTTTTTTTTTTTTTAGGGATGAAGGCGGCAGGACAGAGAAAAAGGCACGCGCTCCCTTCACAACAAGAGGTGGGTTGAGACCTGAGAGGACATCTCCGTGTGAGGCCGTCTGCGCTTTCGACAATGTTTGTACTGTCCGCCCATTCGACAAAAGCTCACAAACGCTTTCACAAGCATGGCCAGAGGAGAGCGTGAAAACAAAACACCACCTTTTCATCAGTGCTTCATCACATGCTGGCGAGTGGCAGCATCTAATGAGGAGATGCAAGCAAACTGAATCTGCGGTGGCAAATACATGCTCACAGTACAGGGAAGCAGACTCAGGTTTAAAAAAAATCACTCACTTGATCCCTTTCATAAGTTAATGAAACACCGGGTTTGGTGAGCAACAGAAAGGCACGGAACGCTGAACATTATTTAACACTTGAAAAAGGGAAAGTTAATACATGACAAGAAAGTAACGGCCATTTGATATACAGGCAATATTGGAAGCAAACCAATCCGAGTTTGTGGCCTATTAACACACATAAATTGACAGTAATTTTCACAATTTGCTGCTGTAAATTGGGAATTTCTCCAATGTGAGATGAATAAAGCTTATCTCATCTCATCTTATTGGAATAGCCTTTATTAGTCTCTCAGTGGAAACATTTACATTTCACAGCAGCAAAATGATGATAGTAAGAAAAAGAAGTAGAAAAAAAATACAGGACATGCTGTAAAGGCAGCCACTCTCGCGGCGCCATCTTGAAGTCAAAGCAACAATAAAAAAAAATAAAAATAAATAATGTGGAAAAAATAAGGAAGTAAGACTGAGCCACAACAAGTCTCACAACTACTGTCATCAGCCACCGACTCCATGTCTCCCTGTAGAAGAAGTCGTGTGTAATCCCAGCCTCTACTGTCGCGACTTCTAATGTGATCTCATCTCATCTCATTTTTCGTGCCGCTTATTCCTCATTAGGGTCGCGGGGGTTGCTGGAGCCTATCTCAGCTGTCTTCGGGCACGAGGCGGGGGACACCCTGAATTGGTTGCCAGCCAATCGCAGGGCACACAAGGACATACAACAGTCACTCTCACACTCACACCTAGGGACAATTTGGAGTGTCAATCTGCCTGCCATGCGTGTTTTTGGAGTGTGGGAGGAAACCGGAGGACCCGGAGAAAACCCACGCGGGTCCGGGGAGAACATGCAAGCTCCACACAGGGAGGCCGGACCGGGATGCGAACCGGCGACCTCTGCACTGTGAAGCCGGTGTGCTAACCACTCGACTACCGGGCCGCCCTCTTCTAATTTGTGATGTGCCTTATATTTGGAAAAGTTGTATATATTCATCTATTATATATGGAAACCCTTTCTAATTCATTCAAGGCACGCATTATAGTACGGTGCGCCTTATATATGGAAAAAGTTAGAAAATACACCAGTCATTGGATATGCCCCTTATACTCCAGTGGGCCTCATACACTGGAAAATACGGTACCTTTGGCCTGACTTCCTTTCAATATTAGAAAAAGGTCACATGCACACTCCCTATGTCTTTGCTGTGTGACACAGATCCGCAGATCGCATTCTAGGATTTATGGGGGTTCTCCTTCATGTTTACGTGTTGCAAAGGATAAACATAGGAATGAACTAACTGGACAAGTAAAGACAGCAACTACGATTGATCAAAATGCAACAGACAAAGCATCATTAAAAAGTCATCATTGTGGACAAGAGACAAAGTGACTATGGGGTTAAAAAGTCACAGCCCTTGCTGTTTTCATATGAAAAGAAATGGCGGGATAACAACCACTTAACATATGTATATACTGTAAATATAATAATACAGTACTCTCTACCAACCCACTATGTTATTTGGTTGGCATCGTGACATCTTAGTGTAGTTGCACTATAATTCCTATCTCACTTTCATCCACATCTGATGAAATGTGTCTTTTGGCTTAGTAGATGAGTGGATATTCCGAGACTACATTTGGAAAGTCGTTTGAAATGGGTCACTTCAACCACGCAGTGTAGTAATTTTGCCACACTCCCATTACTCAAATTCTGATTTCTCGTCCAACAGTAAAGTACAATTGCACAGAAGCATAAATAGTACAAAATGTACAAAACAACATCTATAGAAGAGCAACCAGTATACTTGAGTAAAGATGAAAGATACAGAAAATAGATGGAGCGCTCCAAGCATCAGAATGTTGACGCTATGATATGTATGAACAGATGTTGTTGGTGAACACATACATATCGAAACAATGATCTGCCCTCTCCTTCAAGGGTTGGACTGTTTGACATCAGCCAAGGCTATTTGTTTACATCCACGGCTCAAGTGTGGTCTGTGAGCAAGCGAACTGGCATCACATTGTGTTCTCCACATGGTGAAAACGCCCCAGTGGAAAAAAAAGTATTTCTTTAACATTCACAGGGGTCATTCCAGCACATTATTCTAAATGTCACATCACATGTGCGGATCTCACAATTAGTTTGGTGGTTTCAGACCCGTACGGGCATAGTCATTTTATTTTGCAGCCATGTCCCAATTTCAACAAAAAACTCACGTGATGACCATCATTCATTGTTTTTTCCTTCTGTTTTCTTAACATTGTTGAATGACAATATATAAATCAGATGTTGTGCCCTATCCTGAACAGTTCACAGGCTATTTTCAGTTTCGCTATGATTGTGCCAATTGAAAAAGAAAAAAAAAAAACCAAGGCCCCAAAAAATTCTTTGTTAAATAAGTTTCGATGACAACACTTTTCAGATCAAAGAATAATTCTTGTTTAGTCTTCCCATAAGAATGCACCATTTTACCACAAGCTAACATTTTGCGGTAGAAACAAAATATGGCTATGGAGTTTTTACATACCGTATTTTCCAGTGTATAAGGCGCACCCAAAAGCCTTGATTTTCTTCAAAAGATGACCCTGTGCCTTATACACAGGTGCACCTCACTTGTGAAGTAATATTGAGCCACAACAGGTCTTGCAACTACTGTGAGCAGCCACTGACTCCATTTCCCCCTTTAGAAGTATAATGTGGCATGCCTTATATTTGGAAAACTTTTATCTATTTATATATTTTATTTGAAAATTATTTTTCATTCATTGAAGGTGCGCCTTCTACTCCGGTGCGCCTATATGGAAATAGTTTGAAAATACAGCATTCATTGGGGATGTACCTACTGCTCCGGAAATGTACATTATATGGATATGCGCAGAAGGTACTGTAAGTCTCTGTGGGGCCAAGTGATGCAAGAGTGGGCTTATAAATTTGATTCCTTTGTGGCTATGCTGTGTGGACATGTGTCTGCTGTCCTCCGCAGCTGTCCCCTCTTCTCACATAAGACAACGCAGGTGGTTGTCGTCGGTTCAAATATGCCAGTAAAAAGGTTTGGACCAAATTGTAACATGCCAATGGGTATGTGGGCAACAATTCGGTAATTTTACACATCTTTAGACTTTTTTTTTGGAGGCATTGAGAATTTATAAATATCATGTTAGCCATTTCAAACAACCCCACCCTCCATAAAAAAACGGAGTCATTATAATTTTATAATCAATCAAGCATTATGCTTCTTGTGGGGACCAGGCAGGTTCTCTTTTCAGTGTGACTACCCACATCACTCAGTTCAGAGGCAAATTACACAGTGGAATCCTCTGTGTGGCGCGACGGAGTGAGAGTGAAAGAGAAAGGCCTAGAGGCGAGGGGAAGAGTGAGGCGTGCATGCTGTGGTTCTGCCGTTGCATTAAAGTATCTAATGACAGAGTACAGAGCTGTGTGCCTATAGGCCCAAGGCGGGACTCTCCCTGCCCTGTCATTTCTCCAGAGCAGCCCGGCACACGGCAAGCCTTACTGCGGCCCAGGGACACGCCGCTTGGCTAAATGAGGAGCAGACAGGGGTGTGGGTGCATGGTGGTGATAGCAGGGTTAAATGGCATTGAAAACAGGTGCAGTCTGCATTTATGTTGTGGACATTGTGTTTGACAGATCATCCACTTTCATGTCAAGAATTTGACCCAAAAGGACCGCTGCACATTTAATGTAAATAGGAACCGTTTTTTCCCCCCCCCTTTTCATCTCTTGGGCTTCCCCTGCGGTTATCAAGTGTAATATGGCACAAAACTTCCAACTGCCTGCATGTGTGTCATATGACCCTTAACTCATTCACTGCCAGACAATGTGCAAAAATGTGTCCTGTCCAGTGCCAGGGTTCTTGTCATTTACACTCAGATTGCAGAACCCACAGAATATCGAGGTTTAGGACTACATACACATTCAATTCAGTGTCAGAAACCTTAGACTCTCTTCTTTCATCGGAAAAAAGATGAAAAAAGTTATATGGGTCTGGAGTTATCTGAGCTTGAAATGGGGGCAGCTGTACAAAATACAATACAATACATACATATTAATTTATATATCGCTTTAACAACAGCTGAAGCTGGAACAAAGCGCTAACATGGACAAAAAGGCAATGCTGCCACCTCGTGGAAGGGGAAAACATTGCCAGGGGTCTAACCAGTGCTTTATCGGCACAGCCTGCAAAAATAAAAACAAAACAGGAACACATTCGGGAATGGCGCTCCACGTCATGCTTTTCAATTCACGAATACATTCAGGAATGGCTGTGAATGAGTTATAAGACCGAATTTTATTTTTTTTGTGGGACACTAAGAGTAGAACCATGCAATAAAGTGCTTTAAACACAAATTCATCATAATCCTGGAAGGGCATCAGTGCATAAAATATGCAACTCATGTTTTTATTTCTGATGTTAGCTGTCCTGAAGCATCCATCCATCTATCCACTGACCCATTTTCAACACCGCATTTCGTGAACAGTGTCACCGGGAGACAGCTAGCATGCCGTTTCCATTTGTTGATGTGATCCATGATTAGCACAGATGTTAGCTTATTCATAGTTATTTGCCTGGTCTTTCTGTAACAGTATCTTGAATTCTAATCTTATGTTAGTATCAGTTTCAAACATGGACTCAATAGGGTTTACCGTTCACTTTGTGTGTTCCTGGTCAATAGAGATTATCCTGATCGCAAAGGCTAAAAAAACCCGTCACACACAAGGCGCATCTGTGAATGTGGCTTTGTCGAATTAAGACTAGAGCTCTCACACCTGTAGTTTGCTTTCTCAGAATCAGTTGAGGGGATTGCAAATATTGTGTGTGTGTCCACCCCCCCCCCCCCACCCGTTCAGTTTGTATTCACAACGTAAAAATTCCAAGCATACCAATTTGCGTCAACACCAAACAGGTCTCTTTTCTTATTGGTCACAAGAATGGAAAGAGGAATATGTTTGTCATAAGGTTTAATAGATGGTAATTGAATGAAGTGGAGCCAAACTGACGTGAAACAATGATAAACTTTTATGCAGGCTCTAAAAGAGCAAGAAACAGCATATTGCACTCGGCATGGCTTGAACACATCTTCCTCTTCGGTTTGATGAAAAGAAGATGTGCTGTCAGACATCTATGTGGCTGATAACTGCAAACATGTGAAACCAAGGCCATGTCAACATTCTAATCTGTTTAGATGCCACATGTAGTTACGTCACCGTCATGATATTCAAAAGCACGGTAGGGGATCTTATTTTTGACACGCTAGCTTATCGCGTTAGCTGCACGTTGCATCACACAACACAATAGAGCACATGGCTACAAAGACCTTCAGAGAAAAAAAACCAAAAGCTCCAACAGCGAGTTGGACTTGGAGTGGACTGAGGCCAGGTGGCTTTAATGTAGCATGTAAACCACTCTATAGAGTTTGCAATTTTGCTGAGACAGGTTGATTTCGTCAACACCTAAGTTCGTTATATCACACCTCTCCAATGAAGTTCAAGTTTAAGTCAACTGTATTGTCAAATGCGTTCTATGTGCAACATACAGTACATATGAAACGTCTTTCCTCTTAACCACAGGAGATGCATCTATGATTCATTATTTGAACATTTTAGTCTTTATCTAGTATTAACGGCTTTTAACCCTTTTATGATGAGTTGACCAGACTCCGGAGTGGCTAATTTTGAATCTCCCTGGTTGCACTATATATAGTATTTAACACTCCAAACATGATCAAGCACTGCATACTCTCACTTTAGTAATACAATACAATACAATACAATACAATACAATACAATACAATACAATACAATACAATACAATACAATACAATACAATACAATACATATTGATTTACATAACGTGAGAAAGGTGAGATCCATTGTCACAGATAGACTCACATTAAAGAAGTTATTAAAAATGTAACAAGTTCTTGTATCCATTTCCAAAACTTGATCTGAATTTGCCAGCAACACAAAGTTATGCGCCAATAAAGCCATTAATAATTTCCTCACAGGGCTGCTACCCTTCTAAGCACTTGTTGCACTGAATGAATTTAACGTTTTAAAATGGAAAATAAATATTAAATTCTGAGCTGCTGATTACAGGTTGCATTTGTAAATTAACGTGAACTGAGAATGCCATGGACTCCGCTAGGACAACGCAAAAGTTTTTCTTTTGACTTATACGTAAATGGCTTCCCTGAACCATGACCCCACACCGCGTTGTAGTCAAAGGTACACCCCTGGTGGATGAATGCTTGTCAATTGTGGTCATTTTTGAATGCAATTGTTCACTTCTCTTGTACTGCCAGCTGTTTTTGAGGCACTCTGAAGAACTGAACGATGTTTTGAATGTTGTTGTTGTTGTTGATGTTTTGTATTTCCGAATGTGCCCACAATGAGGGAACGGGGATTTGTGTTCATGGTCTGGGTTTCTGCCATATTTGGAAGTGGGTAGCATTTTCAAATTTATGTGAAGATGGCCTAAGTGTAGCTGCTTGACAAATTATTGTGTGTGTGTGTGTGTGTGTGTGTGTATTATGTGCTTGCTACCGACTGAGTGGCAGTTGAATTGGATGAAGGAGGGAAAGGTGCGGCTTTATGCATTACTTACTTTGATGTGATGCCACTGTAAAGAGTCGGGGGTTTGAGGGGGTTTGAACGTGAGGAAGAGAAAGAGTAGGAGGGGTGTACAGCATGTCAGGGCAGGTGAGCGGATTCTAAACTCTCGGTTAAAGTATTAAGCCTGAGGGGTGGGTCTCAATCACACACTCCTCCTACTTGTACTTCCCATTCATGAGCACATTATTCAGAGATGGCCCATCTGAAAAAAAGGAACTAAAAGTGTGTTGAAAGGATACATCAGATTTGAGCGCATTCAGTGCTGGATCAAAGTGCTTACTGTCTCCACTTTTATCACGGTGCAGTATGACACAGATTTGAAATGCAGAGGAAAAGATGATGGGAGTGAGCTAAATGCCACCTGAAATGCAATTGTTTTATCAATCATAATTGGAACATGAAGGAAGTGGCGCAGGTTGGACTGATGCTAGCGGTAAAATTTGATGATGGTCCTGCAGGAGGTCCATTTTTAAAGTTTGAATCTCTCATGACACTATTATGGAAAAATTACCATATTTTCCGGTGTATAAGGCACACCCAAAAGCCTTGATTCTCTTCAAAAGATGACCCTGCGCCTTATACGCGGGTGTGCCTTATATGTGAAGTAATATCACAGTCACAATAGGTCTAGCAACTCCTGTCTGCAGCCACCAACTCCATTTGCCCTTGTAGAAGAAGTAGTGCATAAGCCCAACCTCTCCTGTAGCGCCTTATAATGTGGCGTGCCCCATATTTGGACATTTTTTATATATTTATATATTATGTTTGGAAAACGTTTTCATTCATTGATGGTGCGCCTTATAGTTCGGTGCGCCTTTTATCAGAATCAGAAAACCTTTATTCGTCCCACAATGGGGAAATTTATATTAAACACATATAAATTATATGGAAAACGTTTGAAAATACACTATTCATTGGGGGTACACCGTATACTCTGGTGCCTCTTATACACCGGAAAATACGGTATTTAAAATCAGAACAAATGGAAGTTGGAATTCCTGTTCCGTGCTGAAGTTCTGAGGGTCTCTTGTAATTTAAAAAAACCTCTTCAAATGTGAAATACGTCAAGAATTCTTCAAGGCTACACAGTTCTGAATATACTTTAATTATAGTGGAATTTAACTGTAATGTGTATAATTTGCTAAACCACCTGGGTTGCATGTCAGGCAGGGAGATGTTAAATGCTTTGATCATGAAGGGATTAAAACACTTTTTTTCCTTCTTCGTTCTCCCATAACAAATCATCTGATTCACCAGAGGAATCTTGATTATTTGTTATGCACATGAGCAAGCTATTTAGGTAGTGTAGCTGTTTATTTGAGGTGAAAAAGACACACTATGCTCTTAATAGCTTATGGTGATGAATGTCTTGTAAATATGGTTGACAAACAGTTCGTCCACATTTATTTCTTTCGTTTTCGCAACTGGCCGAAACATATTTGTCTTTGACGTCGTTGTTAATCGGGGGTGCCAATTAGAGAGCCCTTCCTGGCCCGTAAAAGACGCAGATAATGCCCTTGTTTTCACAAAGCATCCTGTTATTTAATCAAGCCAGTAAGTGAGAGACTGACACCCCCCCCCCTCCTGCAGTGTAGAACTACATCCCTCCAGTCCCGCCCGTCATTCCTGCCTTGAGCACTCATTCAACATCTCTTGTAAGCTTCCAGGAATTCATTCTTGGAATAGGCCATGCAGTGAGCCATGTCTTTTTGCAGATCAAAAGAAGGCACACAAGCATATGCACACACACACAAACACCGTCTGTAAACACATTGCACAAAAACAACAAAGCTTCGAAGGTGCAACTCTATATTCCAAGCTGCCTTGCATAAGTGCAATAACTGCGATTGTACGTTTGCGCATCACGTCCAGAGAGCTGAGGTCATCGACAACCAAAATGTATGTCAGTCACCATACGCCACTTGAGTTATTGTAAGCCATAAAAGAGTTTCCACAGAGCAATTGGGTTCCACTAATTAAGTAATGGGTGTTTGACGGAAATGTTTTGCAGTCTTTAGTCAATCTGGGTGAGATATAATGATATCAGAATAAGAATGAGAATCAGAAAGCCTTTAATCGTCCCACAATGGGGTAATTTGCAATCTACAGCAGAAAAAAATAAAGGGGTGGGAGGTAATCAAATGATAAAACAAATATTCTATGCACAAGAAAATGTCAGGAGACAGAAATGTACAACTCCACAAAACAAGTTTCATTTAAACAACTGTACACAGTATAAAAATATACAACAGATACATACAACTGGGTAACCACAAAATCATAAATAAGATAAAACATATCACAGTGTAAATCTAAATGACTTGTTTATGCCAAATGTAGTCCACCCGGTTGGGAATCATGACGGGTTGTTTGGCGAGACGCCCGTCACGGTGAAAATTGAAATCCCTCAATCGCCCGTAATCATATAATTGATGAAATTCGTCAAAAGTAAATTACATTAAAATTGACACTGTTGTAGTGGAGAACAACAGATGATTTCTTATCATTTTAAGGATGGGGTGAACACGTTCTTCTAAACGATTACATATCTCCTACAGATTCATTTTTGATGCACCTTCCTGTTCCACATATGGCTGTGATGAGAAATAGGCACAATGGCAGCGCTTGGGGAATCGGATGCAAAGGTACACGAAGGTTGGGACAAACGGGGACAAATACAACGCGATCTGCAAAAGACTAATCAAGGCTTTACTTGTAGGTAGACTTTGAATTCTTGACTTGCCAGCCTCCCAGAGTCATACAGATGTAACTTTCTGCAGTCCACGTAGGCCTACTGTCTGCACTACAAATGTATTTGTCAAGCTCTTGTTAAAAGTCAGTCGGCGGGGTGGAGCACTTGGCGCTAACCTCCCTGAGCCACACTTGAAACAGGTTCATACTGAAAAGGAGAAACCCTTTGTCTGCATTGTGATGGCATTGCATTGGTTTGGATGCCTGATTCCCTGCCTGGGGAAGGACGTTTTGGTAACACTTAGCTGCCTTCTTTCTGCCTAGTAGTGTTGGGCATTTGCCCAAAAACGAAAGGTGGGTGAGAAAGATGAGAAGCAAAAAAAAAAAAAAAAAAAAAAAAGAGAGCGAGAGCGAGAGAAAGACAGCAAACAAGGCACATGTCAGTGAAGTGTGAAGGTGTGTCTTTATTCTTATGGGAATTTTTCACTTAATCTCATAAAGGCGCCATGAATAACCTCCACCTGTTTGTCAAGCAGTTCAAAAGTAGCTCTGCATGCCTCCACTTGCCACCATATAAAAACAACATTCTAATGTAGACCTTAAAGAGGGCCGGCGGCTCAGTGTGTACAATAAGAACTGGGATGTGCCAGTCTGGTCGATTAAAGGCAGGAGGGTGGAGAAAGAATTAGGTGTACATGGGAATGTGAGTGACAACAATGGGGAAACATGGGAGGGGTAAGATCTGAAAGTGGAGAGGAAAGTCACAACAAACGTTCCTGTCAACAGCCTTGGTTGTGACCTGATGGACTTGACCTAGAATAACGAGATGGACTGGATCGGCGACCTCACACTTTGCTGAATCAACTTCTTGGATTTCTTATTTACGTAAAATGGCGGCAGTTATTTTTTGGGGAGAAACATGTCTTTTTAAGTTGCATTGAATGTCCAAGGTGAAACTGCATGACGTCAAGTGAAATGTCAGCTCATTGTGCAACGCATCCATTTAATAAATATCAAAGTCATTTAGGGATTAAGTTCTGTTTGTGATGTAATGGAAGGAAAGAGATGCCCATTTCACGGTAAGATCAGAGCATTGTCATCAAATGGTGAGTATAGTGTTTGCTTTTTTGAATGTTGCTGTGCCGATTACCATTTTGTGTTTGGGAGCCTTTTACTGAGCGAGTTGCTCGTTCTGTAGCCACAAAGGGACACGTCTTCTTGTGCCGGTCCCAACCCTGGATAAATACAGAGGGTTGTGTCAGGAAGGCCATCCGACGTAAAAGCTTGGCCAAACAAACATACGGATCAAACCTCTAAAGATGGAGGACACTGATTTGCTGTGGCGGCCCCTTGATGGGAAAAGCCGAAAGGAAAAGAAGAAGAAGATTTAGGGATTAACTACGTGTGTTTTTCATCTTCTTCAATGCGTTCATCAATGTAACATTCCATTTTTGAATGGGAATCTAAAATGAAAAAGCAGTCCATTTGCTTCTGTAATCCAACTTCTCTCAAAAGAGGAAATTTTAGATTTTAAAATTCCATTTGAACCTCAGATAAAAAGTACAAAATTGGTTCGCTTTAAATCAATATCGAATTGAATTGGTCTTCTTTACATGACTCCCGTTTGGTAATAAGGAGTTGTAAATGTGGGAACAATGCGCTCAGACAGTGGTGCAAGCAATTGTCATTTCTGCCTTCTGTCATGATGTGGTTGGCGACCAACGGGGGGGGCTGTCGGCCCCGCCTGCACCTGCACTGGTGCTGGTCGTCCCGATCAGATTGGCGTCCAAGGGGTAGCGACGTCAGCCCTGCCGGGAGCCTCGCAGGTGCTGGTCGTTATGATCATTGTCACTTAAAAGGACACCCGGCACGACCATCCGTTGTCGGTTCATTGTTTGCTGCTTGTTTGCTGCATGCATTGTGTATGTGTTTGTTTAACCTTGGCAGACTTTTACTTTTGGTCTTCTTTTGCTACTTTGTATTTTTTCCATTCAGATGATTTTGATGTTTTACTTTTTGTTCCTGCTGACTTTATTTTAATACATTTTGTCAAACAACCTCCTGCTCCCTCCTGCCTGCTTTTTGGGATCCGCACCCGCCATCACCACCTCGCAAACCGTGACACCTTCTTGAGAGTCACGCGATTTAGTCCCCGAAACAATTTGAGACAGTGATAGTTAGCCAACCCCAACGAACCTCCTATTCAATAAAATGATATTGTCTCTTTTTAATTTGGCTGAAGGCTTATTTGACATAGCATATGTCATGGTTGTTATACTAACTGATAGCAAACACGCTTACATAGCTATGCTAATGCTTGTGTATAATAATCAAACTCAGTCCTGTATTTACTTTTATTTTAGCCTAAAATCAGCATGTAAAAATTGCATTTACCCCTTTTTTGTTATTTAACTCATTCCTCCCGGCAAACGACTACAGTCGTGTTTTTACTTCCGTGTATCCCAAGTCACGCCTCCAGTCGGGCTGAAGCGATAGCAAATAATGCCGGATGCCGACTACAGGCGGGCCGTGAATAGATGTTAACCCTTGACGGACGATTGAGCTTCTAGATCGAGAAAATGAAAGGTAGCAGTTCAAGTGCCGATTGAAACTGATGCGGCACAAGTTACATGTCCTTTAAAACAGATTATATGCAGCTTTGCCTTTAAGAGCGTCAGTGACATCATCTCCTTCATGCGCAACACAATGTGCTCTCCTCCATCTTCAAAGCACCTTCTATTTTTCGTCATGGATGAAATACCACTTAAGTATGTGTTGTAACTATTTTATGAGCTATTCAGAAGAGGTTTACCTTGATAATGAAATGCATAAACTAACGCTAACTTGTTTATTTATCAATGTTGCATTGATTAACTTCAACCCATTCAAATACCTTCGGGCTGATCAACTACGTGCTTCATACGCTATCTCCAGGAAATCACTCAAATGGTGGAAATACCTGTTCTGGTTTCTAGTGGATATTTGTATTTGCAATGGCTTTATACTGATGAAACTCTCCAAACCATCAAGTGAAAACCAGAACAGGTCGCCTCCGAAAAAGGACTCAGTTAGAATTCAGGACAAACTTAGCTCATCAGTTGTTTGGCAATTACAGAAGGAAAAGAAAAAGAGAATGCATGAAGGAGAATGACACTGTTGCCTTCCTTCATTGGCCAGTAGAATTGGATAAAAAGAGAACATGTAAAGAGTGTGCAAAGAAGAAAATTCGTCGCGAGCCAAGAACAGGTTGTGAGCAATGCAAGGTGAACCTATGCATTCCATGTTTTAAACCATACCACAAATAAAAACATCCTGAATTATTTCAAATGAATCTATGTTTATTTCATGCATATGTGACTTGTTGTGATTGCATTTTGTTGTACAGGTTTTAGAAAAAAAATATTCATTAACATTGCAATAATTTTCTAAACCTTCAATCAATTTCACCCAAAAAAAACTTTAGCTTATTCTATTATATGTTATGAAAGTACTGAAAGGGAGAACATGCAAATTCCACACGGGAAGGTCGGAGAAAGCACGACCTCTGAACGGAGAGGCAGACATGTCGACCATCATGCCGCCCTACGGAAACATTATTTTACTTTCATAATTTGAACAGATTGGCCAGTTCCACAGTTCCACCATACCTGTGTCAAATTCTACTTTGGAAGAAGATGAATAAGAAGGAATATTCAAGCACAAGGAGAAAATCTGAGGTCAAAGTCCAGTCCTCAGACACAAGTTTTAAGGTCACACTGGGTAGAAGGTCAAAACTATGCAAATTTGGAAATGCGTCCAGACCACCTTACACAAAAGCATGTTGAGAAAGTACACTTCATCAACTGCCATAACCACCCTCACAATGACACAGAGAAACTGAGAACAGCCATGTCTCAGATGTTGCGCAGTCAGAGCAGCTGTCATGAAGATCATCAAAGACTTTTTACAAAGGTAAGGAAGAAATAATTCATTGGCTATAATTCGCTGTGGTTACAATTTGAACAAACCTACGTATGAGTAATCTCAATCATGTGATCTTGAATGCTGAACATTTTGTCTTTGTTATTCCAAGAATACTAGTCTATAAATTCGCTAAAAGGAAACTCTCCTTCAGACCTGCATTCAGAAGCGAACGTACTTGAATGTGAAAGATGTGGACAAGACAGGGACGCTAGCTGGGTTGTACATATTTCCAAATGAAACTATGTGGATGGATTATGTCATTGCGAGGACCCTGACAAGATTGTGGCGGTGAACAGGGCTCTACACTGACTTCATAAATACAGTAAAGTCTCGTTATATCGATATTCTCGGGAGTCGGAAAAAATATCGATATAACCGGACTATCGATATATCCAATCCTACGGCATGTAAATTTTCTCCTTGCGTTCATAGAAATAGTATCGTAATAAGCAGTACTATCAATATAACCAATATCGATATAACGAGACTTTACTGTACTGTAGTTTAATCATAAATTATGTACTTCAACAATTTACAGCAGCATACTTTCAATTCATCAATTGTCAAAACACCGATTGACTAAACGTTAGCAAAGGCTTTCTTGATTTTCTTCCGCAAAAAAAACGCATACTGTATGTCTTTGTCACGATCAATTAGTATTCATTTTGACTGACTGGCTAAAATGTATGGGTACAATTCTAAACATAAACGATGTCTAAAATTGTCATCGGTAGTAGGCAAAGGAGCAAGCCGTGGATGGAAAGCATCCGTCTACGCTACGGTCTCCATAGGCCGGGGAGGTGGGGGGGGGGGGGGGGCATTGAAATGTATACACTTGCCGAAAACGGGATCAGAAAACATTCCGACTCGTGAAAACCATGTCACAAATGTGACCAACTTGGTTGATGCTTGCTGTTTAAATACTGTCAGTCTGAATTTCACGCAAGTATGTGTATTTTATGATTTGTTCATTCAGAATTACCGTATTTTCCCATGTGTAAGGTGCACACAAAAGCTTTGATTTTCTTCAAAAGATGGCCTTGCGCCTTATACGCAGGTGCGCCTTATGTGTGAAGTAATATTGAGCCACAACAGGTCTTGCAATAACTGTCAACTGACTCCATTTCCCTCTGGAGAAGAATTAGTGCATAACCCCAGCCTCTATTGCAGCGCCTCATGATGTAGTGTGCCTTATATTTGGTAAAGTTTTATATATTAATATACTATATTTGGAAAACTTTTTTTCATTCATTGAAGGTATGCCTTATACAGAATATGGAAAAAGTTTGAAATCATTCATTGGGGATGCGCCTTATACTCCGGTGCGTCTTATATACACCGAAGAATACGGTACTTAAACCTCGAGACAATCAATGTTTTTGACTCAATTAAATAAAATGGACCTTGTGTCGTTTTACTCGGAGAGGTGCCACACAACTTTTAAAAAACGTTTCCTCTTTTTGTAATTTGATGTCTAGCAACTATCAAGTTTTATTGTTGTATCGGGCTTAGGGAGCTAATGCATGAGTCGAGAAACTTTAGAGTGTTGAGAGAAGTGCCTAGTCCATCAGATAACCTGCTTCTCTTCCTTTTCTTCAAAAGAAGACATTTGCCATTGTCATTATGAAAGGAATGTTGGCTAAAATGTCAAATGCGGCTCCAGAGAAGCAATTTAAAGCCAGCTCTTGAGATCAAACCCCCCTCTTTCCCTTTTAGTCCAATTCACAACAGACGGAACACACATTAACATTCGGCTCGTTAAGTTGCTTCTATGAATTCTATTATTTATTTTTTTTGCACAACTGAAATTTAAATTGGGGTTGCGCTCAGAATGCAGTGTTATGTCCTGTAGACAGTCTTTCCTACTTCAAAGCCTCTCCTGAGACCGATTTCAAGTTATTTAGATGAGCCACCCACCCTCCAAAAAAATCTAACAAAACAGCACATCAAAGGATTTTGATAATCACCACGGTAATACATAAATCCATCCATTCATATCAAAAATCCTGATGACGACATGGCTGTAGCATATTTGTAACTACAGTGTCAGAGGGCACCAAGCCTGTGGAGTGTGCCTAACAGAAGACAAAAACTTGACATCTTAAGTTGAGGGGGCTGAAATGTTTGCTTCCCAGTCAAATGAACATCTTACAATGGCTAAAAGTTGTGTTGTCTGGCTTTTGTCTCAGTTTCGGCCTTTTGCGCAGATTTGTATTTTTAGCGTCTCTTTTTCTTACAAACCTTTTGCGGCCGGTGGCGACGACAGCCAGATGAAATCCTGACCCATGTGCACTCCCTTTGAAGTAACAAATAAAGGCTATGACGCCCCCACCATTCAAAAAAAGGCCTCCAGATGCAAAGCCTGCATTCATGGACACTATTAGCATTGCTGGAGGTGACTACTCTCCACAAAGATACACATTTGAGTGTAATTTCTATCAAAAATGTCATGGCAATTCATTTATACTTGAAGACAAAAATGAAGAAAACGTTCATACAAGTCAATACGCATTTGGAATTGAATTTGCAGGATAAAAGTTAATTTAGCAACTAGAAGAGAAAAATAGAAGCATAGCATTGTCTTTAAACTTTTTATTGATGGGCCGGGGGAATTTGATATTTTAAGGTCATAGCTATGTGTATTTGACTAAAAATGTTTCAAGGTAGTTGGCGATCCGCACATACACGCATGCAGGTGACATTCCAAGTGCTTCTATTTTGGAGAGGAACTTGCCACTGAACGGCACTGCAGACATCTCACTGTTTGTGTATAAAAGTTTTGCGGTGATGGTGACGACAACAAGGCTCCAATGACTTTATAGAAGGCTAGGGTATGTGCTATTCCAATGAGGGCGGAGGAAAAGGGAAGAACGGATAAAAGTGTGAGAACATACTGCAGATATTTCTACTGAAGCAAAGAGCACATCATACAAATGCATTCCGCAGAAGCAAGCAGTAAATAAACTGAACAATGCCAAAAAGAGGGGAGAAACCAAACAAGACATGATGAGGAGACGTGCCGCCGATGGGGTGGATAATGGGCCAGATAATTTTCCATTTATTGAAGGTGTCACATGACTTGGGGGCGGGGTGGGGGGTGAGATGAAGAGGGGCAAGCCCTCCGCATATCACTCGCACCTCGTTGGTAGGAATGATGACAGAACTGAACCAATCGAGCTAAACGGCAACAATTCCGCAAGTCCAAGTGACATCTGTTCACTGCAGACTTGCAAGGCCATTTGGCCTGCAGTCACCCCTTGCCGTGACTCGACCTGAGAACCCGCAATTCAGATGAGCTTTGGATTTTACAGATGCTCAATGACAAACACCTTATGTAACGTTTAACAGGAGAGAGGATTGCCGCCTTCCCCGTCAACCACAAAACGAATTGAGATTTCGACAACCTCCATTGAACCTTGCATCGCACTTGCGAATCGACTCAACTTGTTGTTGCTCCATCAGTTGAAATCACCTCACTAACGCGACCCAGCCCATTTGGCAGCAACATGTTGTTATTCAGTCTAATCTGTTTCCCATCTCCCCATCTCAACCGTCATAATTATGTTAATATTTAATTTTTGTCGTCTTGCCACCCGCGCAACTCACCGGAGCAAGTAAACAAGTGCAGAATGCAACGCGCAAGCACTTTTAGGAATGGTGACCAACAAAGGTATGCACTTTGCCATTGAGAAGGGGACCTTGAAACATTTTACACATTGTTCATCGACAGCCAGTGAAACCAGATGGCGAAAACTCAGGTTTCTCTCCTGATTGGCCTGTCAAAGAAAGACTGGCAAAGAAACTATATATATTTTTTTTGCCTCTGGATCTTCTCATCTCAACTCCCGTACCACTTACTCCTCATTAGGGTCGCGGGGGTTGCTGGAGCCCATCTCAGCTGTCTTCGGGCACAAGGCGAGGGACACCCTGAATTGGTTGCCAGCCAATCGCAGGGCACACAAAGACATACAACAGTCACTCTCACACTCACACTCACACCTAGGGGCGATTTGGAGTGGTCAATCTGCCTGCCATGCATGTTTTTGGAGTGTGGGAGGAAACCGGAGGACCCGGAGAAAACCCACGCGGGCCCAGGGAGAATATGCAAACTCCACAGAAGGAGGCCGGACCGGGACGCGAACCGGCGACCTCTGCACTGTGAAGCTGGTGTGCTAACCACTCGACTACCGGGCCACCCCTCTGGATCTTGTGTTCTTATTTTCCCACCGCATACACCGATTGCGGTGCTTCATGTTTGGGTGAAGGCAAATGTCTAATCTCATGGCTGCGTTGTCCTTGGAATTCTAACATAGTAGATACTTGACAACATGTCCTAACAGCTTTCTGAATTTAATCTCAACCTTCGGTTGACTTTTTATTTTTTTTAAATAATCACAGAGTCAATTACTGTGCTGCGTGAGAAGAATCCCTGATTCATCACAAACAAGCAAGCAGTCAGCACATTTTATTTTTGGTTGTGCTTCAGCAGCAAAACATCCCGAGCTACTTGTTACCTATGTCGTGTCAATGTTTAATTTTGTATTTATTCATGACGAAGGGTTATGATTTTGCAGTGAAATGATGAACCAGAGGGACAAACACTCAAACAAAAACAGGAATTGATTTGGAGATTTTTGGTTGCTTGTAAGTTAGCATGCGATCAAATTGGCTCCCTCTGACCTTAAGTGGCTTTTCACAGGGGGAATCTTCATTCCACTTCATCTATCGTAGGTTTACTGAAAACTAAATTGTTCTTTGGTGTGAATGCTGTCTGTGTGAGCGGTCTTTAGTCTGTTTGTCTGTACAGTACGTACCGCTAGTTTGACAAGGGAATCAATCCACGGTATACCTGAACTCTTCTGGGAGAGATTCCAGCACATCAGGAGCCCTGATATGGATAAGCGGTACAGGACATGGATTGAGATGGCCTTGGCTGGATTCAACACCATTAAGTTTCCCCTAAAGACATTTCAACACATATGCTTGGATGCTAAAGGAAGCTCAAATTCCTATCATCAATCTTTAAGATTTGTGTAGTACAGCTCAAAGTATGTTTTCTTATGAATTTTGTACATACAAAGATGGAGCATCCAGGAGAAATGCTGTACATGCGTGTTTTGTACAGAAGACATGGCCTTGCAATAGTTTCAATGCTGGTTTTGGTTTCCGTGGCAGTTATGGGGAAAACATTTAGATTTTCCGAGTCACGTGGGTCATTGGATACCTGTTGAAGAATAAGAATAAAGGAACAGAGGACCAAGATACCCATGGATCTGGCTGGATAAAAACAACTCCTGTGGTGTGCCTGTTAGTATCACTATGAAAGTAAAGAGTCTGAGTTAAACAAAAAAATAGATCACCATATTTTAAAATGATAGCAAGGGTTGACGCTAAGTAAAAATAAAGAATTAAAGTGTCGGAAAAGAAGGTTACCATTAGACTACATTAAGTGCTTACAATAAAGTTATCTTCTCATTGACATGATCAACTAAGACGGTCGCTAACTTTAGCTACAGAGGAAATGGGAGGGGAAAAGACATGAGGGTCAAGCAGGCGCAAACGGAGGACTGAAGAAATGACATGAAAAGAATCAAGCAGACTGCACTGCTTTGAGCAGTTAAAAGCTGAAAAAAAAAACATTTGAGAGGCATGTCGAGAGATGTGCCCCAAGCTACTTTTACATGATTTTGAAGCTTGCGCGTTTGAGATGAAATGATCAAAGCAGAGTCAAGGAGCAGAGAATTTGGCCCTTGGGCAAACAGGAAGAAAGGAACCTTGAAGAGTGCAGTTTTTTTTACCTTGAAAAGGTCCCTAACTTTTACGAAGTGATCAACAGTATATATGCTATGTTTTGAAACATGATTAAACACAGAGGTAGATGGGTTTCAAAGTGCATGGGGATTAAAGTGGATAAAGGTTCCTGACATTATGAAACAAAAAATGGACGTCAAACTTTGCCAAACAGGTATCGTCTATCCGTTTGAAGACGTGTTCAAATTTCTGGCAGAGACAAGCAAAGAAAGCATTTCATGAAGGGGGAAATAAATGTAAAGCCAGGTCTCTTTTGTGTACCTGCTGCTTTTGAGATTGACCCTCAAAGTTTCGAATACACTGCCTTTTTATCCACCAGATGTGTGCTTGTGTTCTTGTGCCAATGAAAGCGATATATTGGACGCAGTCACAAAAGCTCCTGAAACTGCTGTCACCATTCAAGCATTTCACTGCAAAACAGCATTCAGGAATAGACCAAGGTCAAAGGCACCCCTTTACAGATAATGAGACAGGACAAGACAAAAACATTGTCACCAGCGTCATTCTGTTCCAAGCTTCCCTTGTTTTTGACCATTTCCTGTCACTGGAACCACTTGTCCTGGCCTGACCACCAAAGGAGATCTCATGACACCATCTGCACAGTGGATATTATGTCAGGCCAAAGGGCACAGGGGTGTCATGAGATTAATTTGTCAGTGACTGTGCTCGTAAAACAAAACAGTTATCACAAACCATCTGTCTTCAATGAAACGAATGGGAGCGACATTAATCCGTTCCAGCCTCTACATTACAACAGCAAAAATGTTCCATCCATTCATTTTCCTCACGAGGAGCTTTTAACAAAGCAAATAGCAGTCTATCAAAAGTACTATATTAATACTAATAAAACAAACATACATTAACATACAAACTAACATTAATACTAATAAAACAAAGTTTTCTGCATGATTAGTTCATTTGGGCTCCTGTTGCACATGACTTGGCTGCCAGTGCGGAGCCACGTAGACACCAAAGAAAAGTTTCACAACTAGTATGAATGACTCTGTAATCTACAGTAATTTTAGGAATTTATCACAGAGGATTAGGACTACATGTTTGAGTATTGTTATCTTGTCTGTATACACATACTGATGCTTATCCTGAATAAGGTTGTGGGCATACCTGAGCCTATATGAGTTGTGTTGGGGCGAGAGGCAGGGTATACCGTCAACTGATCGCCAGAAAAATAAAATCACAGAGCGGTGTTTTATAAATACAATTTACAATTCTTTATTTGTATGTTTTATCTTTCACATTTGAATCCGTGCGGTGCCAATTCCTGGGAGCTGGGAATCTATATACTGTAGTTACTTAATGGTACCAATTTTCCATGTTTTTTTTATTATATTAATTTTAATGTATCAGAGCGGGATCAGCCGCCAGACATCAGAGTGTTAAATTTAAAACTGAGATAAGATCATTGCTTACAGCCCTTTATTTTGAAAGCAACTGCAGCTGTCCCAGACGAGCGCATCACCACCCCATCTCATTTTCTGAAGGTGCAAAGCCACAAGGTCTCCGGAATAAGACACAGTAATGTTTCGTTTCAGCAAGCCCTGCCGTACAGGAAGCGTAGAGGAAATTGTGGATTTATACTTGTGACCCAGCAAATTCCCAAGAAGGCAGGATAAAAGTGACCCTTATGGCTTTCTTGACGTTAATGTTTTGAATTATCTGTGATTACTCTCACTGTCATTATGATTTTAAGTCATTTTTGTGGGATCCGAAAGCAGGGAAACATTTTTGCTGTTCACAGCAAAAAGTACTTTGGGTGACAGCTGTGTTTTTTTTTTCATTTAAAATGTTTTTATAAATGTATCCTTTTTAACATATTTTTCTTAAAAAAGTTTAAACTCTAGTCAAACTTGAATAAATTACTCTCTCTGTTGTCCTTCAATTTCATTTTCCTTTCATTCTGTCAACAGCAGAGCAACAAGTGGAAACTCGAATAGACATATATCAAAATACAGGTGACAATGTCATCAATGTAATGCCTATAGCTCATAAATTATGCTGGAGGCTCGCTAATTATTTGGAGGAATAGCTCTTCGTCTTACTTTGGGACTTTGCCAGAGCACGTGCTCAAGTGCATCTTTACACTTTTGTGAAAACAAATGTCCCTTCTGAAACAGAAGCATTTGTCATTAAACACACGGTGGAGCTTGTTGAGGTGTGAAATCTGCCTGTTGTCATTAAAAATATGTAAAAATGTGAAGCAAACATTGATCTTGTTCTATATATAGCTATTATGTTCTACCATTTGCATTGTTTACACATCATGATTGCATAGTAGTTCAGCCGTGACTGGAAGGAAAGCAATGCTTTTTTGTCTTCTTACAAAGTGAATAATTTTCTAAAAGCGTTTGAAACATTTGGCCGGTCGTCTTCAGGAAGCAAGATCCGATAACGCACAAAGATCCACGCGCGTGCACAGCAAGAGCAAGCACTGAGACGACAAGAGTTGACGACAACAGGATTACAGCACAATCACAGCAAAGCCCTTTTCATCAGAGGAGTAGAATCAATAAGTGAGGCTTTCTATAAGAGTCAACAGGTTCAGACATGGGCCAAAACCCTCAATCAGTATGAGGGTTGTTCTCACAAAAACGACGGGGATTCTTTGTGATGGAGCTGGTTTGTGCCTGAATGAATGAAAAGTCAGTGAAAACCTCCCAACATCAAACCGTGCTTTGAACTTGGTAGATTACAGCATTTATTCAGAGCAAAGTACAGGAAGCTTTGTGTGGAGTTTAGACTCGGCCTCTTGGCATCGTCGCAATGGCTTTTCCCAATGAATCATGCATTGATCTGAGAACTATTTCAAGGCTTGTCAACAAAAACAAACAGACAAAAACATAACAATAAACACCAATAACAGATCACCTCTGATGGTCTTGTAAGATTAATTAAGTTGCTTGAGTTTATGAAACATTACTGAAGCGACAATTTAGATTCAGGCAGATTAATGAATGAAGGAACTGTGACTGAATAAGACGTGGCTGGCGGGCCTGTCACAGATGTTCACAGATTCCCTTCATTTTGAATCAACTTTTTATCCATCCTTCCATGATGCGAATCATTTATACCCACGAGTGTTGTGAGACATGCGGGAGCCTATCCCAGCAGTTTCTGAGCGGTGGTGGGGGGATTACCAAAACTATAATGTGGCCCACGGCCAAAAATGACTTTGACACCCCTGCCCTAAACCGATTGCCAGCCAATAGCAGGGCCCACATAGATAAACAATAAACATTCACAATACACCCCAAGGGTATTTTAAAGTGTGCAAGGAACCTGCCATGCAAGTTTTTGGGATGTAGGAAGAATCAGCAGTACCCAGAGAAAATGCACACATCACGGGGAGAACACGCAAACACCACACGGGAAAGCAGGATTGCTAACCAGATTTTCACAGTTAACTTTGGGGTACACTCAGTATTTGTTCTTCCTCTTTTTTAAGTTATAAAAAACTCATGCAGCTCTTTAAAAAAATAAATTGTAATTCTAAATTTTTTGTGCTGTTTAGAGCCATTGCAGGGGTGGTAGACCACATGCTAGCTTCATGATGAGTGAAATGGAATGTGCTTAAATGAGAACGGACACGGCTGGACAAAAGTGGGCTATGTGAACCGCTAAACTTGTCAGTCCTGGCTCTACATTTTTAACTCATTCACTGCTATTCCCGAATTTATTCGGGAATTGAAAAGCATGACGTGGAGCGCCATTCCCGAATTCGTTCAGGTTTTGGTTTTTCTTGCAGGGGGTGCCGATAAAGTGTTGATAAAGCCTCTGGCAATGTTTTTACCTTCCACGAGGGGGCAGCATTTGCCTTTTTTCCATGTTAGTACTTTGTTACAGCTTCAGCTGTTGTTAAAGCGCTGTATAAATCAATATGTATGTATTGTATTTCGTACAGCTGCCCCTTCCAAGCTCACATAACTCCAGATACATACAACTTAGGAATTAACTCTTTTTTTCTGATGAAAAAAAGAGAGTATAAGGTTTCTTAAGCTGAATTGCATGTTCGAAAACTCAATACTCTGGAGGTGCTGCAATTTGAGTGAAAATGACAAAAACCCTGGCACTGGAGTGGACACATTTTTGTACATTGTCTGGCAGTGAATGAGTTAATGACAAAGGATGCACTACATAAACAGTCAACAGGTCTATTTCTCAGTGTGACTCATTTTATTTTTCTCATGACCAAATGAACCATCACCCCACCATCTCCTTTGTCTCTTGTTACTTTTGAATGCTGCGCCAATATTGAAATAGAAAGGCATTCCAGAATGTTGTGCTGATTAGCCATGGCGGTAGTTGCAGTCATATCGGTTTCGGTGCACACGGGACAGCTGGAATGGTTGATCCTTGTTGTGAGTTAGCTCATGAAATGGTCCTCATTCGACATCCATGCGCAGGTGTACCGAAAGATTTCGGCGGTTGATGCATATGATATTATTTTAACGTATAATCCAGAAGCATTCAATGACTATGTATATGTGTGTACCACTAGAGCAGGGGTTGTCATGATCTGGTTGGCGACCAACAGGTAGCACTGTCGGCCCCGCCTGCACCTGCACAGGTGCTGGTCGTCCCGATCAGTGGCCGCCTGCCACGTTCGGATTGGCAACCAACGTGTAGCGCTGTCAAATCTGCCCGCAGCCTCGCAGGTGCTGGTCGTTCCAATCAGTGGCAGTCAAAAGGACTCCCGCCACGACCATTCGGCGTCAGGTCATTGTATGCAATTATATGCATTGTGTATGCATTGTATGCTGTGCTTGTGTTTGTTTCACCTTGGCGGACTTTTACTCTTGGTTTTCTTTCAATACATGTTTTTTCTGTTCAGACAATTTTGATGTTTTAGATTTTGTTCCTGCTGACTTTATTTTAATACAATTTGTCAAACACAACCTACTGCTCCCTCCTGCCTGCTTTTAGGGATCCACAACCGCCTTCACCACTTCGCAAACCGTGACAGGGGTCGGCAAACTTTTTGACTCGCGGGCCACAATGGGTTCTGAAATTTGACAGAGGGGCCGGATATACTAAAGCATTAAATGCAGTGTGTGCAAACCTCATAGCACAGTAAGAACACTACAACCCAATTTATTAACTGTCCTTCAAATGTGAAAAATAGCCCTTATCAGTTAATAAATTTGTCTAAAGGAATATGCAAGATATAGCATTTACATACTATTTCACAGATACCGGGAGGAGGAAATGGAAACAGATGAAGATAACATACGCACTGTGATTTATCAAGATTGTGTCTGTTTTTAATAAGTTTCAATCGAAGGTGCAAAGTTAAAGTAATCAATATTCAACATTCAAAACATATTTTTACACAACTAAATACTCAAGCTGAATAATATGTACTTGTGTGAAACTCCGCAAAATCATAGATGGATTGTCCTGACTGCGCACTCTACAAACTCGCCACGGACGCTCTCGCCTTCACGTGCAAACAGTACACGTATATCGTTGCCAAGCACACAGACAGACTGTATTAAATATCCTACCTGCAGCTGAAATTTGCATACTCGGCACGACAGCCAATCAGAAGCCTGCTTCTTGCTTATGGACTTTGCCGAGCGTTATAAGGTCGTGCATTTGCATATCATTTTCCAAAGTAAATGCACAAACCTCAGCCACAGAAGAAAGATTCAAAAGAAGCTAACAAAAGTTATGACGCTACATTACGTAAACATGCATTATCCCGTGACTGTAAAGTGTCCATGAGAGTTTTGAAAGGAGCTTAGTCTGCTTGTAGCAGACAACGCAACACAAACATTGCATTGCGGACAAACGACAAATGGAGCAAAATCTTCAGCAAGGGATATTTACCGTACATTAAACAAGGTAGCATTTGTGGTTCGTATATCCTTAATAAATAAAAATAATCCTTAATACTTTGCAACAATGTTTTTTTTTTTGCGATTAGTCTTCCTATTGTGTTTCAAGTTGTGAAAAATGGGGCAGGCAACTTTTCAGAATTGTCTGCCCTTGTGTCCGCTAACTTTGTGTCATGATTTTCAGACACTGTTTTTACTATAATTTTTACAAATTCAGAGGGCTGGATTAAAAAACCTAACGGGTTTGCCCATGTCTGCACTAGGGTGTAGTATTTGACGACCGTATATACCAATACACAAACTGCTCTGTTTCAGTTGGACAAAGAGTTGTGAACCAAGTATAGTTGTGTTAATGTTTTGAATCTCTGCAGAGGCACAGACTAACTCAAGTGGTTCTGCGAGGGAGGGGGGGAAAGTAGCAATTCCTTTAGAATTAGAAAGCAAATGAATATAAATGCCAAGTTTGGCCTCACGGTGCATCTGAGGGTACAGGGTGCAACTGCCCAAAAAACGAAGACAAAGTATAATAATAAAAGTTGGCAGATTCATGTTATTTAGTTTGCAGTCTATTTTTAGCATGTGTGTGTGTGTGTGTGCGTGTGCGTGTGCGTGTGCGTGTGTGCGTGTGTGTGTGTGTGTGTGTGTGTGTGTGTGTGTGTGTGTGTGTGCGTGTGCCACAAAATGAACCCTCTGTGGGCATCAGAGTATCTATAGATCAGTTAGTCAGACTAAACTGTAAACAAGTCTCATTCAAAAAGAACCACACATCCAAACCATCTGACTCGTCCTTTTCAAAGGAGGGCAAAGTAACCAAGCAGCTGTATGATGACATAAAAAAAAACAAATCCAACATCAAAAGTGCGGAAGCAAGGATGCAGGTGGCTGCAGTGGCGCTTCTATTGGAGCAGACATTTTACTGACCACAATAAAAGCAAAAACAAAAACAAGAACATCCGTCCTCTGATTTCAAAGCAGGGAAGGAGGACACACTTGCACTAAGTTTCGTTCATGGTATAACACGGGATAACAGAGTGATGCCAGTAAGGCTTTAATCAAAACCATTTCTGTATTAAACCTCGAGTGCCAGCCATCCCTCCCTTTCCTCAAGTTTCTTTGGTTCCCAAGTGAGCGCAAACAGGAGGAGGACGCCGACAACGGCAGCGGAAAGCAAATGTGTGGGAACGTCTCAACATCATCACCGTGGTGGCCAGCTCGACAACATGGTTTTAAATTAGGGGAAAAGAAAACACGGGCTAAAAAAAGGCAGTCCTTGAGCTAACTATACTCCTGCCTGCTAATTTTCCACCACTTGAAAAAGGAGGAAAATAGCAACCATTTTAAATCAGACTCCTTTTAAATTAGCTTGCGCATGGAAGAATACTTAAACACAAGGGAGATCCAGGTCACTTGCACGTACGACTTAACCGTTGTGGCTATAAGTTCTGGCTGCTCTCATATTAGAGGGAAGCAGAAATGGAGATGCCTGTGCTCTGGTTCTGATGGGCTGAGACGGGACAAGTGACAGCTGGACTTGAAAGTCGAAAGTAAGCCAGGGCTCACTGCCACTTGCTTCGCAGTACCTCTGATATAAACCCACTCCCCTGTGTGAAAGTCATCAGCATCCTCTTCCAAATCACTCCCATTTTCTCATTTAAGATGAAGACCGAAATCAGATGTGAGCCCAGTCAGTATTTGAAAGTGTTGGAACAGGAATGAAAATTTGGTTTCTACCTTATCCAGCAGTGGCAGACAGCGAGGAACCCTCTGCTCCAGTTTGACAATGGTGATGAAGTCGCTCTCTTGCCGTTCATCTTCACTTGTGTTGCACAGTGACAGAGGGTGATACTGTAGGAAAAAGACACAAAGGCAGTGTTTACGATCTTCCAAAGTACAGTGGGACCTTGGCTTACGAACTTAATTGGTTCCCAGACAGAGGGTGTAAGGTGTAAAGTGCATATCCCAAAAATTAATTTCCCCTAGGAAACCATCAAAATGAGAATAATCACTTCCCAGGTCTCCATAAAACATAATTTTCTACGTTCTAATTTTCTAAGCCTTAAAACTACACAAAATATACCTTATTTTATTTATAATAAATGCGCTATAGTATTACTATTAAAGAAATACACTGTACTATACAATGAAGTCATTTTATTTACCTTTGTGATGAGTCGTCGTTAATGGTTTGATGGAATGGAGTGTCCGGTTTCCTCAGCATTAATCACTTGATGAGGAACATAGGCTTCTTTCACCATCTTGAGCTTTCTCTGTGATAATTGTATCTAGTTCATCAATTGTGATCTGTTTAGCTGGGTCCGTGTGTATCCCGAAAAATAGTCCGTATGCCAAGATAAAATTTTCATAAATGTAACGTTCGTAAACCGAGAAGTCCATAAGCCAAGGGGTTCATAAACCGAGGTCCCATTGTATTGGTGTAAGGAATAGAACAACTAATAAAAGTTCATGAAGGATGTCAAAAAAAAAAACAGACAAAAAAAAGAGCAAAATAGCAGCCACCTGGAATGAACAAAATGCTTAACTCATTGATGAGTCGTGCGGTATAGAATTTCTTATAAACAAATAAAATGAGGTTGAAATTTGACTTTACAGTTCGTAATTTACAGGTACAGTATGTCACTGTGATAGATAGCTACATGGATGGATAGCTAGCTAACTAGCAAGCTAGATAGCTAGAAAGATAGACAGATACTGTAGATAGATCCACATGTTGCTGAAACCAACCCTTGATTTCTTAAGACTACCTATATTCCAATTTTATACATATTATTGCTATTGTTGTATCATATTATTATTCACGGGCCGATTTGGAATTAAGATTTGAAAAATGTATACATGGTTCTTTGATTTAAAAAAACTGATTTACCAGTGGAATATGCAAAAGCAACAATAAGCCTAGAGACCAGAACAAATAAGTGGATAATTCTGACATCATGACGGATGGTTTCGTCATGGTACACCGGCATCAAGTCCCCAACAATGAAGCTTTACCAATAGAATGTCTCAATTAAAATTAACAGCAAAAATACTGCTCATGGTTCTTTTATGACAAACCCTAGGGTTGGGGTTGCCAGAGGTATACATCAAACACCCACTAGTGATGAAAGTTGAATTTTGTTTATACCAATATATCACTGGCAAAATGTGTTCATATACTGTGAGTTCCTTAGTGATTTTCTTCATGCTATAAATAAGAGGTGTATTCCTAATCTTCGTTTCCTTTTGGCTTTTCCCTACAGCAGTCGCCACAGCGAATCAGTTGCCTGCATTTCACCCTGTTTTCACACACTACCTTCATAGTCCGGTGAGGATACAATACATCTGTTATTTTGAATTACAGTGCATAATCATTTGATACCAGTTCCGAACAAGGGATGTTTTAATCGTTTCACGGACAGCGGTGGCTACAGTGGACAACCTATCATGTAAATGGTTGTTATTCGGGAATGAAAGATTTAAATATTAAAAAACAAAACACTTGCATATAGTATACAACAGTTGATCAGTCAACGATAAATTATCACAAACCCCAACGAATAGTATTTGAAAGGGTTGTTTCGACACTCTTTCAAATGAATAAGGACCCCAAAAAATCATACAGGACAGACTGAAGGCGAACCATGTTTAGTGCAATGAGTAGAGCGCACAGGTTTACCCACCCCACCAAAGTGGTCCCACCCTCCCGGACTATGCACTGACCCATGTTGGCCTGCTCCTGCCCCGTTTGGCCTCATAATGTGGCTGTGGGCTGAGATCAACGGGACTGCCCCCAGTCTTACCCAGCGGAAATCCCGAAATTAAGCCCCCCCACCCCCCGCGCTGCCTCCACACGGGAGACATCAACAGCTGGCACCCCGGTCAAGGGGGATTTGACGTAATGCTCTGCAAAGGGCTGGTGCTTGTCTGTCAGACAGCGGAAGCAAAGAAGGAGGGAAAACAACAGGGTTGGGAAAAAAAAGTAGGAAAAGTAAGTGGAGTTGGAAGATGCAAGCATCAAAGGGGCGATGATGTGCACTAATCAGTAAAACCAGACAGCTAGAAGATGGAGTGAACTAACTGACCAAGGGGAGGTATGGAGATTTAAATCCCACCCCACCCACATTCTTGCTACCCCAAAAAAAAATAATACTAGCAATGCCCACCTAACAAAGTCATGTTGCCAACCCCCTGGTCTGGCCCGCATACTGAGCTGCCAGCTGCCACTTCCAGCCCGCAATTTACAAGAACTAAGTGAAGGGCTTACAGTTTAACTTGGCCCCGAACAAACAAACGGGAAAGGCCATTTTACAAGATGGTTTCATGATGGCTTGACCTCCACTTTTGTTAAGTATGAGCTCCATGAGAGATGCTGAAAATGAGTCATATGCAGTTAAAATAAACGTATTACTGAGACATGATTGTGCTTTTTAAATCTCCATGCTCTCATTGTCCACATTGCTGACATTTCTGAAACATAATCAAAGTCGGGGATGTTGAATTTACCTGTGAAGTTGAATTTTGGAAACCAAACAAGCAAAATTCAATCAGGAATGTGTTTGAAATAAATTACAAGATAAAAAAGAAACATTTTCTAAATAGGTAAGAATCCTAATATAACCGGGATGTCGATTACAGACATGCCCGCACCTCTTCGAATGAGATGGCTAGAATTGCTCGCCGTGTGAGAACGTGGGTGCCATCTCACACTGAAAAGTCACACCATCGCCAAGGTAGAAAATGCAATCGGGACAGACCGAAACATTTGATTTTTGTGTGGCCTTGAGAGAAAAAAAGCAGCCTGGGAAACCAAATCACCATGTCTCCATTTCAGAGACAAGAAACCACAGGGCACGCAAAACAGTTCCCTACAGACTGTTAACAATGCTCACTCCTCCAGTCCGCCTCCTCCTCATCTGTCTAGATCTGTTGCAAACTGACGGGGACATGTCCCTTGGCTCTTTTGTAGCCACGATTAAAGGCATTCCTTTCCAGTTCAATCAAAGGCTGTTACAAAAATATTCTGAGGCAAGAGACTAACAGCTTCAAAAACAAATACATGGACAGAAAAAGAGGGAAAAAAATAAATAGTAGCTGTGGTGAGAAGTCAATAATATTTTCCCCTAGCATAGGCCTGCGGATGTTCTTTTTTCGTTTGCCAATAATCAGCGAGAGGGCTGGCTAGTTCATCTGTTGCCAACCAGCGTTTGGGAGTAAGGAAGCTCATCAGTCTCCACCAATCAATGACTGGTGGATCATCGCCTTTTGAAAAAAAGAGTGGCGTGTGTCATTTACGGTAATGTTGACTGACTCGCTTCCTCACTCAAACTCTTATTTAATTGCAGAGTGGCAACAATAGAAACATTGCTCACCTGATTTTTTTTCCCCCGCTTTGTGTTGCGAGCCAAAATTTGAAGTGTAATTACGTTTCAGGGAAGTGGTGGTGTGTGTGTGGGAGGAGCGATTGGATACACAGTCAGCTATTTATTGAACAGGTCAAACACATAAATCCAAAATTCCAGCATGAGCCAACCTGACTACATTGCCATTCAATAGGCCACGCCCCTTAAAACCCAAAACTTAACACAATACAAACCTTTCTAAAACTAGTTGTATTCTCTTTGATTGTAGTCATAAAATAGAGAGGACCAGAACAAATATCTGGAATAAACACAATCATACTGTAGTAAAATACCATTTTCAAACAGTGTAGGATACATATTGGGGAAAAAAGTAAATACTGTATTTTTCTGTGTATAAGGCGCAACGAAAAGCCTTCATTTTCTTCAAAAGATGACCCTGTGCCTTATACGCAGGTGCACCTTATATGTGAAGTAATATTGAGCCTCAACAGGTCTTGCAACTACTCTCAATAGCCACCGACTCCATTTCCCCCTTGTAGAAGAAGCAGTGCGTAACCCCAGCCTCTACTGTAGCGCCGTATATAATGTGGTGTGCCTTATAATTGGAAAATGTGTATATATGTAGATATTATATTTGAAAAACTTTTTTCATACATTGAAGCTGCGCCTTATAGTCCAGTGCAACTTCTATATGGAAAACAATTACACCATTGGTTGGGTGTGCGCCTTATACACCGGACAATATGGTACATTATTTTGTCAGGCGGACAATGGTCGCTCTTTTTTTGCATTAGTGTTTGTGAGTACCAGAGTATATCAAATAAAGTAGGTGGGACAATTCTTGCGACATCATCAATGCAGTGTTTTAGCGGGCCAGCCCAAGTTTGTGCATATCAGCAAATACTGCAGTTCAATTTTAATATCTAGAAGAGAGACAAACACCTGCGCACATGTTTTAGATCAGAGGTGACAAATTCATCCTTTGCCGCGGGCTACATTGTCGTTAAGGTTTCCTATCGAGGGCCGATACGAATTTGGGGAAACCATTTAAATGTTTCATCTCCTCCACATATTACACACAAAGAACGCTCAACAAATACGTGAGTAACTAGTTTTCAAAACTGAAGTCAAGAATAGTGACTGTTATTGTGGTTTATATACAACAATGTGACATTTTTGTTCGGACTTTAGTAAGCATCATGGCACTTGACATGCTTGATTTGCTTCCGTGGACCGAATAAAATGATATGACGGGCCATATCTGGCCCCAAGACCTTGACTTTGACACAGGTGTTCCTATATTGATTTCCATGTGACTCAGTCCCAGAAACCTGCCGTAAATAGCCTCCGTCAAACACCCCGGCTCCTTTTGTGCTCCCAAACCTTAACAGGCGAGCACATAATTGAATCCATCATAGAAATGTCCCCATTGTGGGACTAATAAATGTTTTCTCATTCTGAAACAACTGGCATTTGATGCTTGCATATGCCAGCCTCTTAGCTGGCACCTGAATGGAAAATAGTCTGATTGATGGATGCTCAGAACACACCCAAAAATTTCAATAATTATGATGTCAAAAAGATTGACATTAAAAATGTAACCGCCCAAATACGAGGCCAAGTTTGTTGCTGGAGGCGCAGATGCATCCATGTGAACATACAATATCTCCAATAGTATCGAGAGACGCAAAATGATCGCGTCGCTTAAGATGGCTGCATGAGGTAAAATGTCCCGACGAGAGATCAAATACGGTCTGCCTTGATAATTGGGCAAGGCTTGGTGAGTGTGTTATTATTTGCATATTATTTCAAAAAACAAAGCAAAGTGCCATTACAGAGTTGTTTCTCAAATATCACATTTGTCCTTGGTTTAACCAACCAGCATTGCACAAACAGAAAGTCTGCTTTCGTGTGAGTCAAAGCAGGACAGAAAATGAATGGATGGGTGGAGGTAATATTCGGACGCTGTCTGGTTGGGCTCGATCAGTTTGAGAAATGCTGTATTTTCCGCACTATAAGGTGTAATTTCTTTCAAAAGATGACCATGCGGCTTATAATTCAGTGCCTTATATATGGAAAATATATTACAATATGTCATTCATTGAAGGTGCGCCTTATAGTCTGGAAAATATGGTAATCAAATTTATTCCTCCTCAATTTGGCAATTGCAATTTCATATGCGGGCGGCCCGGTAGTTGAGTATTTAGCACGCTGACTTCACAGTGCAGAGGCCGTGAGTTCAAGACACTTGATGTGTGGAGTTTACATGCCCCGGGTCCGCGTGGGTTTTCTCCGGGTGCTCCAGTTTCCCTCCACATTCCAAAAACAAGTATAGCAGGCTGATTGAACTCTCTAAATTGTCCCTAGATGTGAGTGTGAGTGCGGATGGTTAGTTATCTCCGTGTGCCCTGCGATTGGTTGGCAACCAATTCAGGGTGTCCCCCGCCCCGTGCCCAAAGACGGCTGGGATAGCCTCCAGAACCCCCCGCGACCCTCGTGAGGATTAAGCAATCCGAAAAAAAGAATGGATGGATTTCATATACAAGATAATTATTTTCTTTCAAGGTCCCTTTCCCAAGCAAACACAGGGAATATCAGTCTCACCGTATCAATAAACAATCTCAATATCAACTACATTGGATTTATTCTACATACCGTATTTTCCAGTGTATAGGGAACACCCAAAAGCCTTGACTTGCTTCAAAAGATGGCCCTACGCCTTATACGCAGGTGTGCCATACATGTGAAGTATTCTTGAGCGAGTAAGGTCTCGCAACGACTGTTAGTAGCCACCAAGTCCATTTGTAGGAGTGCGTAACCCCTGCCTCTACTGTAGCGCCTTATAATGTGGTGTGTCTTATATTTCGAAAACATTTATATTATTATCTATTATATCTGGAAAATTATTTTTCATTCAATGAAGCTGCGTCTTACTCTGGTGCGCCTTATATATGGAAAAAGTTTGAAAATACACCATTCAGTGGGGGTGAGCCTTATACTCCGGTGTGGCTTATGCACTGGAAAATACGGTACATCGTTTGATTTTGTATACTAAGAAAAGGCAAATAAATCTTAAAGGAATATGGAAGACAACTAATTTAGTGACTTCAATTTGAATTGGTCAGCACTGACTTGCAGTGTTTTAACCCTTGTCACATTCTAAGAAGTGCACTGCAGTAACCGCTGTCCCTGAAAGGGTTTTGTGCACAACCTTTTATTTCTTTGCTTTCATCTTAAATGTAATTGTTTGTTAATAATTTTAAATACACTCTTAATGACGTGAAACACCTTGTATATGTAATGCGCAATATAAATGAAGCTTCCTCGCCTTGCCTATTGTGCAAGGAGGTAATTAGCATTAATAAGGAGCAATTACATTGAGCATAATATAAGTTGGGCACCTATGCATGTATGTGCCAAGGTTCCAAGCTGAAGCTTGTCCTTTTGAACTGTGTTGTATCCACATGAATGCAGCACCAAAAGTTGTCACATGCCAAGTGAAAAGTGGTCTTGGAAAATGTCCGATCGATACCTCTTGTTAAATTCATGAGAGAACGTCATGTGAGCAAAATGGCCGTTCTAATAAATTCTCGCATGTATAGCGGAGTTGGGGTGGAATATGCTCTTTGTCTCTGCTCTTTCATAGCATTTGGAAAAAGCATCTCCTTGCAAATGCAAGCAAGTGACATTTGTGCTTCTGACCTGTTGAAAGGGGAAAAACCGGGTGTGTCTCCTCTGCATCGTTTCATCAACAGTTTCAGTCAGCTTGCATGCAGTAACATTTACCACAAAGAATGACTTGGAGAAATGTGATCCCATAATGAGACCTGAGTAATTAGCTTAATTTGCTTTGATGTGTTCTAAGGGAGGGTACTGCATTAAAATGTTTATATTCTCTAAAAGGCATGAGACTAAGAAGTTAAAGAGGCAAAAGATTACAGCGTGACACACATTTTGGGAAACTGTGATTTTAATTCGATAAATCTAAATGGAAGTCGCACATTTTAAATTTATGATGAAATTTAATTACTATATTTTCGTAGACTTTCATAGATGTAATACAATGATACCTTGGTTTTCGAACACACTCTGTTCCAGAAACCTGTTTGAAAACCGACTTGTTCGAAAACCGAATCAGCACTTCCCATTATAATCAATGTAAAAATGTGTTCCAAGTCTTGAAAACAACTTTTTAAAAGCACATTTTAATTATGTCACAGCATAAACCGTACACACACGTAATGAAAGAGTATGTAGATCATTTGTAAAATACTATAAAAAAACAACCGTAATGTGTAAAATTTTCACAAATTTTAACATCAAAATTAACATTGGAACATAAAACCATCTCACTCTGTCATGGGGCGTGTTAGCACCTATCCCAGCTGTCTTTGGGCAGTAGGCGGGGGACATCCTGGACCAGTTGCGCTCAGTTTCGTTGAGAACTGCATTTTGGTCATATACCGGGGCGTAAAACCCAATTGGGCGAGAACCGAGATGTTCGAAAACCAGGTTTGACTTTATTTTGGCAAACTCACAGAATTTAGCTGCATATCTTTGAACGTACTTCATTTAAAAATGTCTGTGAAATCTGTAACAAATGTTTGTTTTTGGATTTTTTTTCTTTGTTCGAGGCGGTAGCCAATGCTCAAGCGCCGCTGTCCTGCCTGTTTTAGAAGTTTACATGCTACCACACACCAGAGTTAATCTTTTGAATCAGGTGTGTGGAGTTATTGAGCCCTAATCTTAACCTGAGTGAAAACCAATGAAAGTTCACACAGACACCAGTTACAGTATATTTTTGTGGATTCTTATGCAGTTTCTATAAAAATGTCTCAGTGGTGCCCCAGATTGAAAATTGTATCTGGTAGATTGATGAAATTACACCTTGGGCGGGTACCTGAGGACACAAAAAAAAAAAAAAAAAAAAAAAAAACAGATCCAAGGCCAAATATGATATCACGCATCCATCACTGCCTCTCAGTTGAAATGATCATCAACACTATTTGGATCTTTGAACAACTGAAATGTAAGTGACTGTATAGCTCGCAATTGTATCTATCTCCTGCTAGGTGAAATGGGAGAAGTCATGAAATACGGAATCCATGACTAACTTCCTGTTCAGGTTAGTTTGACTCACTTTTAGTGAGCATCGGATGCATGCACACTAAAACAGACGAAGGCAACAGACAACAGGTCAGAGTGCTCCATCAGCCTCAGGCTAACACTGCACTATACATTTCAAAGCACCGAGTTCAACATCCACACAACACTTCCCTGTCATAACAGTTCAGCGGCTTGGTAACCTAGCGGTTTGTTAGCGTTGCAATGATCCCTCTTCCATGTAGACCCGAAGGCCACATCCACGCTTCCTTCAGGCTTCCTTTGGCCCTCCGCTGGCCTGCAGGATATCGCTCAAGTTTTCACAACATCATGAAGAGATCAACGTCAACTTTTCACATTGTCAATCACTTGTAAATCTGTAGCAGTGAGCAAAGACAAGTACGGAACTGTGTTTACCAAAGGGTACACAAAGTAAAGAATGAACAATTTATAACGTTTTATAACATCTGAAGTTGCCAAACCCACCTGAACTATGGCATGATCTTGATTAGTTCATGTCTACAACATGTACATTTCGTACAAAATGGATGATGTGTATGCTACATAAGTTACTTTTTTAAGTTCCTCTGAAAAGTTAGAAAAAAAAATCAGTCACATACAACATGAATAACGGCTGGGGGCATTTATTGACTCAATTGGAAAGCAAGCATCCATTTTAGATGCCATGTGTAGTTTCTACTTTAATTCATTCAATGCCATTCCCGAACGTATTCGGGAATTGAAAATTAACATGGACCACAATTCTGAAATTTGTTCCGTTTTTTTTTTTCAGGGGGTGCTGAAAAAGAGCTGGTCAGACCTCTGGCAAAGTGTTTTCCTTTCCGCGAAGGGGGCTGCATTTGCCTTTCATCCATGTTAGCGCTTTGTTACAGCTTCAGCTGTTGTTAAAGCACTAATTAAACCAATATGTATGTATTGCATTGTATCTTGGACAGCCACCCTAATTTAAAGCTCATATAACTCTAGACCCATATAACTTGGCAATTAACTCTTATGAATCTTCTTCTTATGAATCTTCTTCTATTATCTATTTCCTTATGAAAGAAGAGTGTCTAAAGTTTCTTACGCTGAATTGAATGTTTATGTAGACCTAAAACTCAATATTCTGTTTGTCCTGGAATATGAATGACAATGACAAAAACCCTGCACTGCAGTGGACACATTTTTGCACATTGTCTGGCAGTGAATGAGTTAATGAAACCAGAGTTTATTGCATTGTTTTTTGTAATTCCTTGCTTCTCATGAAGCTGCTTTAGTCGTCGGATTGAGACTAAAAATATCATCATCACTAAATCGCACAGAATAAACTACAGCACACGTACAGTCTCACGGCTGATAGTTCTCTGTATGTGTAAACATTGTATAATATTGTACGCTAAACCATTAGAATATACACACTGCCACATGACACGTAAATCATCTGCCATAAACAAAGGGAGCATAGTTGAATGACAGATTACTGAATTTGACTTTAGACTTGGATGTGGTCTACCCAAAAATGTTCTTGGCAAAAAAAAGAAGATTCCAAACTAAAAAAAAAACCTTTGCATGATAATTTTACCCTGTACGTCATAACCTAATATTATGTCACCCAGTAGGAAGGAATTTTTTTTTTTTGCTCTTCCCCTCCACTACTTATGCTAGAGAAGGGGAAGTACACACAAAATACACTACAAAGAAATTAAAAGCTATAAGTTATTTGTGATCTTCTCCAGTGTTCATGTGGGCATGCTACCCGCACACTTAGCTACTCCTTAGCAACTCACCGGTAAATAGTTGAAAACAGCATTTCATATGTGGCCCTTCACTCCTCAGAGCAAGTGATTCGGAACTAGGCTTCCGTGTGAGATCATAAGTGAGTCATGGGAGATTTTTCAATGTCACTTAACTTCACCATGATTCTTTCATTGCAAATATCTCTTCGTTGAGCCGTTTAACCCATATTTGCAGAGTTGTGCTGCTGGATAGGGCTGCATGTTTAATCCGGAGAGGCGGGGTGGTCGGAGGGGTTCGCGGCCTTGTGGGCACGTGGCCCAAAAGCATGGAGCTCCTCGTGGAATGCCATGGAAAAATGAGACAGGAATGCAGTTTCCACTGAGCAGTGTAAACAGGCTGGGCTGACAGAAATGCTGCCATGCCGCTTTGAAGTCGCTTCAATCTCCGCATCGCACAAAAATAAATAAATAAAGAAAAAAAAAATACAGGCACATATACACAGACACACATACACCCATAAAAAGACAAAGAATGATTCTGGAAATGGTGCAAAGCATTCCGCATACACGGGTAATCCTAAAATGGGCCAAATTTACTTTTTGCGCAGGGAGAAGAAAAAAACTACTGCAGTTAGACAAAAGCTTGTTATATGTACTCCATGCTTGACATGATGAGAGAGATGATCATACAATATCACGAGATCTCAATTCAACAAATAGTAGTGCAGCGAAGAATGTGATGCCAAATGCAATTACACGTTAGGAGTGGTAAGGTGGTACATGTGGCAATCTTTGCACCAACGCATTACAGTCAGATACTCTGGAAAGGTTAATGGAAAACTCTAAAATTTTTAATGTATTAATTTACAGTCTAAATAGACACCTCAAAAACTCAACAAAATGAGAACATAATCTTTATAAAAATTAAACTGTGCTCTTAGGAGCAATAAATATTATATTCTATTTTTGGCTTTTTTTTTTGGTGGGGGGATTTTAATCTGACAGTGGCGGACCATCAAGGCCTTCTCTGCTGGCCTAAAAGTATCTGAATCACGGACTGATGTTAATTATATTTTGTCCATGAATTCTTATTAAATAATTCCAAATTGGCTTCCTGTCATTACTTTTCCCCTGTCGCACTGCTTCCAGAGGTGTGTTTTTGTATTTAAGCATATAACCAATCACATTTCAGCCATCAGCCATTCAACCAATCAGCTTTCGAGTTGGCAACCCAAAAGGGAGTACTGACGCCTTCTTGAAGGAGCTAGTCAACGTTGAGAGTTTTCGCAAACTATGATTGGCTAGTGACTTTGCAAAAACTGTTCTTATCACTCGCCGCAAGTGACAAGAGCTTACTGGCAAGAGCACACTGTATCATTCCCAAGCTGCATAAGCAAATATATTTTTGTTTTGACTTAATAGCGGTTTCGTCAACCCACAATGGCAGAAGGAGGAGAAGAAATGGATTTGGTGGCAGATTTACTGTTAAAGGCATTTTCAAGACGGACTTTAAGAAAAAAATGGACATCCTTAAGAAAGGTCGGGAAGTTATTTCCTGGCTAATGGTACCCTCTAGTGGACTTGTAGTAAATCACAACACACTTTTTTCAGTCTGGTTTGATTCAGACGTAGCACTACTGAAAGCCTAGCATCTGAATATCTTTAAATATGTTTCAAGTATGTGGATGCTGTAAATGAAGCAAAACAATAATTGGTATGGTATTATTTTTGAAATTCCATCAATTATGAACTAGCAATTACAGGATGGTAAGTGGAAGTTCCCTGCACAACAAATCACCAGTGTGGATGCGACAGCAGCATGCAGACTCTGAATTCAAAATATTATTTGGGGCAGTGTGACAGTGGATAGCAGGTTAATGAGTGCATGGAAATGTTAAGAATAACCGAGGAAATAATTAGTATGGCGGCACATGCACTTTTACTGGGTAAAATGCAATCGACAATTGTTAAAGCCACAGAATGAACAAACAGAAGCATCCATGCCTTGCAGACATACATTGTCCATTCACACAAAAATGTCTATTTTTGTGTGAATGGACAATGTTGTAGCCTCCACATGCCTCCCGAAACAGGCAGCACTTCAAAGCTTCTGGCTTTCTGACTGGAGGCAATTTGACAATGCAACTTTTGACTGCGGCGTAATTGCACCCGCCTACCCTTAACACATACTATACACTCTTCTGTCAGCGGCGTGGCAGCATTTCTGTCAGCCCAGCCTTTCAAAAATCTTTGTTGAACGTGCAACAGTGATATCAGACTAAGAATGTCTCCGGAGCAGACAGCAGACATGCGGGCACCGGAGCCTCTACCTCACTGTTGGAGCCAGCAGGCTGTGGAATCCACTCAAGTGGGCAGGTAAACACATAAAACAGTTGCCCTTTGGAACACCATTCTACAGTGCCATCCAAAGTTTACATGAACATTTTTTTGGTTGTTTCTCATCAAAGGGGTGCAAGTGCACTAGGTTTTCGAGACATGCAGGAGTTCATGCTGGGTACAGTAACTCCTTGACGGCTGTGTTCAACAAAACGGTCCTTTCAAAAACATATTTGACCATGGTTCGGCCTTTTCCCGTACTGTGATAATATTTGAGGGCGTCTGTGTGGTGCTGTGTCAGAGATATGACCTCTGACATGCTGCAAAGGAAAAATTGTGTTTTTTGTTTTTTAATTAAGAGCAAATTAAGTCGAAGTCGTGTAAACGGGTTACGAACAAAACTTAGTCCCAAAAATAAGTTCAATTTGATCAGAATTCCACTACATGCGCTGACCAACACGAGAACGGTGGTTATTTTTTTCTCTTTCGAAAACATTTCAATGCCATTTGTGTTCTGTCGCACCAGCTAGCGAGCACTAAGCTAACCATGCTACCATCCAACACCTAAATTTTCAAACTCCCTTCATGCTCCCACGTCATCAGACACTGAGATCAAGACAATGTCGTTGATATGCTACCTGAATCAGCATTTTTGAACAATGCACAGTGTTGCCCCACGGACGATGGAACTTGACGCGCAGTGCGTCTTCTGTGTATTGAGTTTCTCCAGTTACTACAATTTCCACAAATCTATAACTTGCAGAGATGGGCATCAGCAGACTGGTCATTCTGTCAGTGAGCTGTGTCAACTATTTTAGCATCTCCCTTGCATGCTAAGTCTATTAACTAATTTGCTTCTATTCCTGAAGTTACCCGGGAATTGAAAAGTGTGACGTGGAGCGCCATTCCCGAATTTGTTCAGTTTTTTTTTTTTTGCTGGGGTGCAAATAAAGTGCTGGTCAGGCCTCTGGCAATATTGTTCCTTTGCACAAGGGGGCAGCCTTTGCCTTTTGTCCATTTAAGCGCTTTGTTACACATTCAGCTGTTTTTGAAGCACTATATCAACCAATAAGTATGTACTGCATTGTATTTTGGACAGTTGCCCTCATTTCAAGCTCGTATAAATCCAGACCCATATAATTTAGGAATTAACTTTTTTTTTTCTGAGGAAAGAGTCTAAGTTTTTTTACGCTGAACTGAATGCTTATGTAGTCCTAAAAGTCAATATTCTCTGGGACCTGCAATTTGAGAAAAAACTGACAAAAACCGTGACGCTGGAATAATAATAATAATAATAATAATAATAATAATAATAATAATAATAGGGCGGCCCGGTAGTCCAGTGGTTAGCACACCGTCTTCACAGTACAGAGGTCGCCGGTTCGCGTCCCGGTCCGGCCTCCCTGTGTGGAGTTTGCATGTTCTCCCCGGACCCGCGTGGGTTTTCTCCGGGTTCTCCGGTTTCCTCCCACACTCCAAAAACATGCATGGCAGGCAGATTGACCACTCCAAATTGTCCCTAGGTGTGAGTGTGAGAGTGACTGTTGTATGTCTTTGTGTGCCCTGCGATTGGCTGGCAACCAATTCAGGGTGTCCCCCGCCTCGTGCCCGAAGACAGCTGAGATAGGCTCCAGCAACCCCCGCGACCCTAATGAGGAATAAGCGGGACGGAAAATGAGATGAGAGAGATGAGATAATAATAATAATAATAATACATTTCATTTCAAGCGCCTTTCAAAGCACTCAAGGACACTTTACAATAAAAACAAAGCACACAACAATAAAATGATAAATAATAAAATAGCAGATTGAACTAGACATTGAAAGCAATTTTAAACAGATGGGCTTTGAGGTGGAACTTGAAAATAAGGAGTGAGTCAATATTACGGATGTTGGGTGGAAGTGAATACCAGAGTTTGGGAGCAGAGCGGCTGAAAGCTCTGCATCCCCTCGTGGTGAGACGGGCAGAGGGCACATAGAGGTGAAGGGAGGATGAGGATCTGAGGGACCGAGAGGGAACAAAGATTTGAAGCAGGTCAGACACTAGGGAGGGGCAAGGTTATGGATGGCTTTGAATGTAAACACAAGTATTTTGAATTCGTTTTGATGTTTAACAGGGAGCCAGTGGAGCTGCTGGAGCATGTGGTGAAAGCAAGGGGTTTTTGTGATGATCCGGGCTGAAGAATTTTGGACTCGTTGGAGTTTATGGAGAAATTTCTGATTGACACTGAACAGAAGTGAGTTACAATAATCGATGCGGGAGGTGACGAGACTGTGGATAAGGATATCAGCGGAGTGAGGGGTGAGCGAGGGACGGAGACGATTGATATTACGGAGGTGGAAATATGCAGACCGATTATGGAATTTATATGGGAGTGAAAATATAGTCAGCTATGGAGGATGACACCCAGGCTCTTGACCTGAAGGGAGGGGGACACGGTTGAACTGTCAATGGGGAGAGAAAGAAAAACTGTTTGCTTTGTGTAGGGTGGATTTGGTACCGACAAGGAGAAGTTCAGTTTTTTCACTGTTAAACTTGAGAAAGTTATGGGAAAGCCAGGATTTAATTTCTGAGAGGCAAAGTGAAAGGGATGAAGGTGGAAGAGAAGCGTCGGGTTTGCTGGAGAGGTAGAGTTGGGTGTCATCCGCGAAGCAGTGAAAGTGAATGCCAAACTTGCGGAAAATATTGCCAAGAGGATGAAGGTAGGTAATAAAGAGAAGGGGCCCCAGGACAGAACCTTGGGGCACACCAGAGGACACAGGAGAGGACCGTGAGGTGAACGAGTTGATTTAGAGTGATGCCTAGGGTGGAAAGTCTGTCGAGAAGGATGGGGTGGGAAATGGTGTCAAAAGCCGCGGTCAGGATGGAGAGTAAACCGGCATCGGCTGCCTTCAAAAGATCATTCGTGATTTTTATAAGAGCCGATTCAGTACTGTGGCGGGGGCGGAAACCAGACTGGAATTGTTCGTAAAGGAGTAAACACATTTTGGCACATTGTCTGGCAGTGAATGAGTGAAGCAACATTTGTTACTGTAATTGGTGACATGGAGCGAGATGTCATTTTTTGCAAGTTAAGAAGCACAGATCAGCAGCACTCAGTTCTGGGTGCAGCGGAAAAACAAGCAATGCTAACTGGCAGCGCCTCGGCTTTGACATTGGGCAAAGTTAGGTGACACATCCAAAATATCGCTCCAAGTCTGAATGAGGTGGTTTGACAAAGATGGCATTATATATACATTTTTGCTCATTAAAATATTTTTAGCACATAATTACAGAAGAGGTTCTGTGTATTGAGCGCAGGAAAAAAAAGTCCCTCAAACTGTAAAAAAAAATCTACCATGGCGGCAACATTCTGATGTCGCGCTTCCTACTTTCGGCAGTCCTCTGCGCTGCCTTTGAGATGAAAGGTAAACGACAGTCTAGAGTTAGTCTGTCATCAATGCTTTGCAGTCAAATCACATGCAGGCTTTTAAATTGCCACTTGCTGGAGTATTCTGGTACTTTGATAAATCGCTTCTCTCAAGGCAGTTTGCCGGGAAGTTTACAGGGCACCCACCACCGCGAGTAGACACAACTATATCTTGGTCACGAGGCTAACTCTAGGATGGCTAGTGTTTATCTTTGCCATTGTCTGCTAACTTGAAAGCTGGAAAAATGCGCAGACTAAACTCCGTTTATGGTCTGACGGCGGAAGCGGTTGAAGAGTTGGCGGCGCATAACTGGAGAAGAGTGACAAAAGTCACCTTACAGGTGCTTCTGGATGTGCGCTGGAGTTTGAGAAGGCAGTGATGTCATTTTACATTGCGCCGGTTGGACAGGAAGCCCGAAACCCCCAGAATGCACAGAATAACATTTTCTTTTTGCCATTTGGTGTAATTTTTTTAAATGCACTCCAAAATGTTGCCTGTAAACTGAAAAAAAAAATAGGACCAGAACCTTTCCTCAGCAAAATGCTACAGCATTGGATTTATCGAAACAATCCTTAACTTCGATTTTGACAGTTAGGAATGCATTCATCTATTTTCAGTAGCACTTATGCTCATTAGGATGATGAGATGGTGATGGATGGCATCCCGGAAGTGAGTTAAGATGTGCAATTAATCAAAATTAATACAGCTAAAATCTGATTATATTTCTATTTTCTCTTTTTGCAATCAGAAATAGAAGGGAAAATGTAATTCAATCAAAAACACTTGTGGCGAATAGCCTGGTTTGTGTTTGCAAGTTCCGAATTGTGAAAGCACTCTGAATGCATTTGTGTTGCTCGCACTAACCATGTGACCTGTTAAGTCATTCACTACCATTCAAAAATGTATTCGGAAATTGAAAATATGACGTAGAGCGCCATTTCCGAATTTGTTAGTTTTTTTTCCTTTCTTGTTTGGGTGCCGATAAAGCGATGGCCATGGCCTCTGGCAATGTTTTTAGATTCCACAAGGGGGCAGTAATTCCCTTTTTTCCATGTTTGTGCTTTGTTCCAGCTTCAGCTATTGTTAAAGCGCTATATAAACCAATATGTATGTATTGAATTGTATTTTGGACAGCCGCCCTCATTTCAAGCTCTTATAACACCAGACCCATATAACTTAGGAATCAACTCTTTTTCTGATGAAAGAAGAGAATCTAAGGTTTCTTACACTGCATTGGATGTAGTCGTAAATCCCAATATTATGTGGGTCCGAGAATTCGAGTGACAATGACAAAAACCCTGGCACTGTATTTGACACATTTTTGCACATCATCTGGCAGTGAATCAGTTAATATCAGGCTAACTTTTCACTGGGAGCACAGTCAACACAAACTTTTTTGGGGTCATTTCTAAAACACCCAAATTTCTCCTTCTCTGAGGTGGCACTGTCGTCAGTGATTAATTGAATGGTGTGACGCTAACACCTCGTCACTGACCGACCTATGCGTTATCCATCATGATCGTTTTAGATTAAACATGGACTTATATTTTAACGGAACAGCTATGCGAAAGCAGCGAACTCGGTTTCATGATTATCATTTTCCTTTTCACATCCAGTCATGCCCCAAATTTATTTTCCCCTCTTATGTCCTTCTTTTACCAAGATGGGAAGGAAGAGAATGATCATAGCTACGAACAGCAGTACTGTACTGTCTTTTGAAGGATATTTCAAGTTTGTCCTCTTTATTTTTGTTTGTTTGTTTTTTTTTTGCATCTGCACAATAGTGGCAAAAATCACTTCCTAAATATAGATTTTCTAAATTGGCCCTAAGTCCTAAAAAAAGGCACAATCTGGCAAATGTAAAAAACATTGTTCTATTTTAATGATAATTATAGTATGAGGCAAAACTGTTTCCAAGCAAAAATTAAAATTCAAGTCTGCAATCACAGAAATGAATGCCTAGCGATAAAATGTAACTATTCAATGCAAAAACAATTATCCGCCATATGAGCCCAGTGGTCAAAAATAAAATCAAAACACTTAAAATGTGCTTTTGACTAAATTGCTTCAGTCAACTGTGGAGAGTATCAGTCATGATTTGAAAAACAAAACAAAAAGTGAAATCTACCTAAAATTCTCAACATTTACAAGTGTGAATGAGGATGTGTGATTGCCAATGTGTTCTGAAATTATCTCTCACAGAGTTGGGTGTAGCTCAACGTCCTAGTGCAGCTAGTTTAGATGTGTATAAACTTTCTATCCTTCCATGCAAGCTTTTACGTCTGTGTAAGCTCTCAGTCGTACAGGAGTGGTCCATGGATGAGAAGGTTTCCGTCATCAACAAATTCTCCAAAAAAAGACTATCAACATCGCAGGGATAATACTCGTGGGCCTCAATCTGTGGTACATATGCACCTAAAAGCTAGCACCCATACATTTGACGACAATGAGGTTAAAAGCTTAGGGAAAGAAAATAGATGGTTTGAAAGGGGAGTAAAAGAAGCTATTTTCATAAAACAGCAAAACCCTTCACTAAATCGCCATGGTGGGGTGAGGTTTAATTTGGATCGTTCGTACAACAGACTTCTTAGGCAACATATTAGGCTTAGTTATGCTGATGAGGTGATACAAATGGGGCAATCAGGCAGGACAATAGAAGTAATCGGTGTAGCCTCAGGGAATAGTCCTCTGGTCCCCCCAACCTGTGAGCAGGGACCTATCGTAGCAGAGTCCGGCACCGCCACGTCTGGACAGTAAGGATATATATATAGGGCCAAAACTACCAGCAAATTTTTAGTTCGCTGACAAAGCCTCTTGGATAAGAAGCGAAATGTCCGACACCTTCAAAGAAGTACAGATGACGGCTGAAGAAACATCGATGAAAGCTTTTATTTAATTCTCTAAAACACAATCAACCAAAAAAGTATAAAATAGTCCTTCGTCTTTCGTAAACTATCTATGGAAGAAAAAGTATTGTCACAACTTCATGAATGGCATTCCTCCACAATACAAAGGAATTCAGAATTCTGCAGCGACATTCTGCTCTTAATGCCGCTGGGCAGGGACTGCGGTAGTCAACGCAAGCACGGACCCCCGAGATAATTTCCACCGAGCGAGGAAGATCAAGTCAGCTTCACAATAGGCTGGTCCTGCAACCCGATCTCGCATCCCTCCATCAGCGGTCTCACATTTGACCTTTACATTTCCTCTGCTGGCTCCTCTCCTTTGGCCCTGAGGGCGCGGAGCACTATGGAAGATCAGCGCGTCTTCGTGACGCCCGTGCGAGCCATCGGCACAAAAGAGGGTGACCTCATATAGCATTGAAAGGAGACTCAGGAACGCCTTCTCAACTGGAGGGTCCACGATGCCGACAGTCCTGATTATGAACCGTCACCTGAGTCAAATTTGCCTGATGAGCCGAAGAAAAACAAGTCACGGATCAGACTTTCCCGTCAAAATCAAATCACATCTCTAATTGAGCAGTGCTGGGAGGAAATGTCCGACTTGGCCGCAGGCTCGCACGAAAAATGTGGCAATAAAACTTGCCTACAAGTTTTCTTTCGCTGTGGTATGGTCAGCGGATTTGTTTGTGCTCTTTTTTGTGACGCGAGCAAAGTTGCCTTTTACATACATATGAGGGGAGTACCAGCAATAAAGTGGAACCAGAATTTCCATTTTTGTCTCATAGCCTTTGTAGACAAGCCAATACATCTCTGTGTGTGTGTGTGTCTGTGTTAATGCGTGTTTAACACAGACACACACACACACACACACACACACACACACACACACACACACACACACACACACACACACACACACACACACACACACACACACACACACACACACACACCTGCAGCAGTCAGAAGAAGAAGAAAGGTGAATGTGGCAGTACAGGAGAAAAAAAAAAGACTGGGTCTGAAGCACCGTTTTTGGCTTTGGTAGGTCCATTCAAATGGTGCTGCCGCGTGGGTGGCCGGCAAATCAGAACCAGCATTAACAGCCTTTTATATTCCAGGAATGAGCACTGAGTGGCAAAGGCCAGCTGCCACTCTGCCAAAATGCAGCGCGCTGAGCCTCTTTTCCTGGGAAACCACATCAGAGGCAAAGCAACGACAACAACCCTGACCTTTTCGAGCACTCGGCGTCCCTCCTTTTCACATTCACACCTGCTTATCATTGCGGGGTAATGTGAAAATAACACAGTGGCAGATAGTGGGGGTGCGGGGAGAGGCGGGGGGTGCGAGGAGAGGGGGGGTGCATCAACATTGCACTCTTTAAGTAAACAGCAAGACGCCAACCTCCGGGTTGTGTTAACCTAATTTTGAACATCAGCTTTACAGGGTAAAAGGTAACAACGGAGGAATGCGCTGGCCATATTCGTTTTAAACACATCGCCTTTTTCTTTTCATCAATATGCACGGCACATCTTCGTTTGCTCGAGTTGTTGATTTTGCGACACCTGCGCAATCTGATAAGATCACACATTCAGATAGCGATAGGAGGTTAGCGGTACTTTAGAAATGACTTCTTAGCATAGTGCAGAACATATATTGTGCGCACTACCTAAAACCCGTAAAAAAATAAACAGAAATCGACGGCGCAGTTTATTCTCTCCTTTCCATCATAGTTCAGAAAGTTCATTAGCTGCTGAAGAAGTGACTCATTGGATTCAAGACGAGCTCCGTAAGACGTGAGGAATAAAAACCGTCTAGTGTAACGTTCTGACCACGTTAGGTAAGACGTAGGTGTGTCGCTGCGTGCATGTCATTCTGGGAGAGCAGTCCCGATACTGTTGCCTGAACTATGAAATCAACGGCGGCACTTGAAAGGGACGATTTAGTCATCACGCCGCACCCGATTAATCCACGGGGAAACACACGGAGCAGATGTGAGTCACTGCCGTCGCGCAGACTGCTGTGCATTTCATGCTAGGTAAGGCGGTCTCTCGATGAAAAAAAGTGGTTATCTGTGCTCGCTCTCTCTCTGTAATTCTTGGCACAAGAGCACGGGAGACATGCTTTACCACCGAGCAAGCCGCCAGGGCTTCACGTCACTCAGTCTTCAAAAGTGGCGATATATCATTAGCCGTCATGCTAGCGCTTTTGATAAAAATCTGTCAAGTCTGCATCGATGGACACTGGTGTTTTCAGTGATTAGTAATTGTTGGGGAATTTTAGTTGGCATTCTTTCTTCTTCATCTGTAATTAATAGTGGCAGTCTTCGATAAAGCTCAAGGAAGAACATCTGCCCAGGTTTTGAGACCTCCCATGCAGGAAAGGCTTTATCACTTGCCTGAAGGGCAAACCACTAAAATCCCAGCTGCTTACAATATATACAAGCTTGGATAAAGCAACAAAAATGAAACAGTTTATGCTTACACAAGTACGCCTTTATCAGGTTACACTATACTTTAGGAATCAAATAAAATTTTATTAAGCCAACCGAAAGACATGCTTACAAAAATTATGATTCAAATATTGGTTATAATCATAATAATACATTGCGAGACTTTAATTTAATATTTTTGAATTGTTGTATTTTCTGTCACTGTAATTCTGTTACCTTGGTAAAGTTGTTTTTTATGGTTTAAACTATCATACAATAAATATACAGAATACAGCGAACGCAATTAGGCTGTGGTATTTTTGATCCTGGTGTGAATTGCAATCACAGACAACCCTAAAGATTTCTCCCAAAAGCCTTCATTTTCTTCAAAAGATGACCCTGCGCCTTTTACGCAGTAGCACCTGATATGTGAAGTAATATTATGCCAGAAAAGGTCTCACAAATACTTTCAGTAACCACCAACTCCATTTCCCCCTGTAGAAGAAGTCGTGTAAAACCCCAGCCTCTACCATCGAGCCTTATGATGTGGTGTACTTTATATTTGGAAAACTTTTATCTTCTTCTTTTCCTTTTGGCTTTTACCTTCAGGGGTTTCCACAGCGAATCAGTGTCCTCCATCTAACCCTGTTTTGTGGATCATCTTCACTCACACCAGCTACCTTCATGTCCTCTTTGACCACTTCCATAAACCTCCTCTTCGGTCTTCCTCTCGGTCTCCTGCCTGGCAGTTCAAGGCTCAGCATCCTTCTCTCGATATAGTCACTCTCTCTCCTCTGGACATGTCCAAACCATCTCAGTCTGGCCTGTCTGACTTTCTCTCCAAAGCCTATGACTTGTCCTTCTGATATATTCATCAGTCACAAAGAAAACCTCAACATCTTCATCTCTGCTACCTCCAACTCTGCTTCTTGTCTTTTCTTCAGTGGCACTGTCTCCAGTCCGAACATCATGGCTGGTCTCACCACAGTTTTATATACCTTTCCTTTCATCTTAGCGGAAACTCTTCTATCACATATATTTAGTATATTATACAGTAAAGTCTCGTTATATCGATATCGGATATATCGATAGTCCCGGTTATATCGATACTATTTCTATGCACGCACGGAGAAAATTACATGCAAACAGGGTCGGATATATCGATAGTCCCGGTTATATCGATATTTTTTCGGACTCCCTTGAATATCGATATAACGAGACTTTACTGTATTTGGAAAACATTTGCCATTCATTCAAGGTGCGCTTTATACGCAGGTGCGTCTTATAAATGGAAAATACGGTACATATATTTTTTTAAATACCTACAATCATTCCGTTGCATAATACGACTGGTTCAAGTCTTCTTTTCCCTTTGGCTTATCCCTTCAAGGGGTCACCACAGCGAATCAGTGTCCTCCATCTTTAGAGGTTTGATTTGCACGTTTGTTTTTGCTAAGCTTTTACGTCGGATGCTCTTCCTGACACAACCCTCTGTATTTATCTGGGCTTGGGACCGACACAATACGACACTGGTTTGTGTCCCCTTGTGGCTACAGAACAAGCAGCTCTATGAATTGAATAAAGATGAAAATGCTCAATAAAGGGCAATGACAGCAAGTATAATAAAATATGTCGATAGCGCTGGAGATTTAGGAATGTCTTATTAACAATAATCCTCTTTCTATAGTTTTCCAATGAGATTTAAAAATGGCTTGGAGAAAGATGCTATCAAGCTTAGAATGTTTATTTTTCTTTTTTGATTATTGTATTCATAGTATTTTTTTCAATTCTACAGCAGCTAAGCTTAAGACTTGATAAAGAGTTGGTTAAATCTGAATTGTTTTGTTGACCGTGAAACTAAAAGAAACACTGTTGTGGCCTAAATAGCACAACTGCCTGAGCCAATTTTGAACATTTTACGACTGGTTCTAGTAAATGATGAAAATCCCCAAATGAATAGCAAATTCATGCCACATATGCCCATTATGATGTCAACTCCAGTCCACAATTTGAGCTCGAAGCACGGCAACTTAAAGTCAACACTGGGGAAGACCATTTTCTGAGCACCTTTTATGGAGGGAATTGTACACTAGTCAAACACTACTCATTCAAACATGGGTGCTTACAGAGAACGGTAACGGTTGAAGACAACTGGCTCCACATTGCTGATTTGCTTTCAACATTCCCTGAAAATAAACTGAACTATTGACGCCACGTGCGCCTGAGTTGACGACATACAAATCATGTTGGAGCCGATGCTGGCAGGGTTCTACAGTGTGACATGTTTGCCTCATCAGGAGAACTTCAGAAGTTCGACAGTTTAGTAAAAGGAGCCACGACTGTCGCCTCGGGAGAGATGGATGTGTCGGGAGATCAGCGCATGGGGTGTGAAAGGATAGCAGCGAGGGAGTGGAAAGAGGAGGGGTGCGTCTCAACACGCAGTCCCTCTGGGTAGATGGGCAATGACATCCAAAGCACTTCCTCCCACCAAGGAAACATGTTCAGTTGGAGAGACAAGCAGGGAATCTCAGACATTCATCACAAGGGAGCGCCATAATCGGTGGCAGAGGCCCGGAGGAACGTTGGCCGGCATGATTGTTCTTTATCTGGCTACATGTACTATCTGTGCATTATTTGACTACATATGTGAGCGAATTCTGAAGAAAAAAAACACACATTGACTTGATCTTCAGGTTTGTTCATTCAAAGCAAAGCCACAGTCACTCTTGTGTAATTGTTCAAGGAAAAGCTTGATCGAGAAAATGAATTCACTGGAGAAAACAGTGATGAAAACTTAACTGGCAGGTGAAACCCAAATGCGCGACAAGAAATGAAGCTGGCTGAGTATGGTTTCCACAATTGGTATGTTTTCCACATTACATTCTAGTGCTCATATAAAAGAGGAGATAACAATTCCAGGTGCTTTGCTGCTGCTGCTGCTGCTAAGTACTACACGTCTCCGGGACTCAGCGGCTTCACCATCATTACTTTATCAGACTCGAGAACACGCGAGCAAAAAACTGCCAAAAACCAGGACGACTACTTCCAAACTGACTTGTACATAATGAAACCAGCCACTCCCTTCGAAAAAAGCTTAATTAGAGGCTGTAGTATTTGAATGTGATGAATCTGGCCCTAAGCAAAGACCTCTGACACTCCTTTGGTGTGTATCCAATTGAAATCGCACAATCAAAGGGGGCCTTCAGGCTAATGAAGCAGAATGTAGGAGGCAGGTGAATCAGACAGAAATCAAAAACATGTCTGATGAGCTGTCAGACCCCAAGGAGAGCAAGATTCTTGCAGGTATGCATTCAGTGATTACGAGATTCTTTTCAAAATACGGAAAAGAAAATAAACACCCAACTCGACCGTGTCAAACATAAACCTCGTGAGGTACTTCAGTGGAGAAAAATACATCACTTCAATTGCAACATGGAGATAAGACAATACGCAACTATAAAATGCTTTTCATTGAGAACAACATCAAGCCTGAGGCAGTAAATCCCAACTAGTGTGCTGTAAAAGACCTTTCGGTGAGCTATGGAAAATGATGCAATTCCACTTCATTAGCCGTATTTGACAACAACAAAATATAAAACATTGCGATGGCTATGTTAATAGATAATAGACAGGATCAGACTAACATTAACAGATGACGAACTGCAAAAATGTTGAAATACAATGTTGATAAAAAACTAGAGTGAATGATAAAACGTTACCCATGATGATAGGTACTGATAGCTAACACATGATTTCAAATCAATCAGCGCCTGACTTTATAAAGTTACAAGAGTATCAGTTATATTGTGCAATATGGGATCATGTATTTATGCAATCTATGTTTTATAAGTAATATATCAAAAAAACATGTCAGTGCACCAATTAAAGACTGAATGACCACCACATAAACACAAGATGGAAAAAATGTCCTCAAAGTACAACTTCACTAAAATGACAGGAGAAACCTGTGCATATATATATATATATATATATACATATAAATCTCGTTATATATATTCTATATATATATATATATATATATGCATGTATATATCACAGTAATAGTCTCGTTATATCGATATTCTAGGGAGTCCGAAAAAAAAAATATAAATATATATATATATATATATATATATATATATATATATATATATATATATATATATATATATATATATATCAACAGACATAGACAGAAAAAATGTGTACAAGAGGAAATTGATAAGCAATGTGGCGGTAAGAGACAAAGACCGTACATGCAGAAACACGCCAGCATCAGGGAGATGAGGGCCTTCCACAAAAAACACCAAAACCTGAAGGTGGCAAAACATACGTGTCTGAAACGGAGACAGAAGGTAGAAACGAGACGGAGGTGCGTGTCTTAAAGTTGCACACAGTTGTGTAATCTGGGCTTCGTCATGTTGCTTTGACATGCATCTCTGTAGGCTTCACTTCCTCTAAATTGCCCAGATGAATATGTAATCTATCCTCTTTCATCCCACTATCCTTTCTTCCATACCCGGCCATTTACTAAGCTTAGTCCGCTCTGCTGCTGATTAGAAGGAGGGTTGGAGGGCGCATGGAGACTGCAGACGTGACGTAGTCTTCAAAAGCCAAACAAGGTCAAGCAGCTGCAGTCAACGTAGCTAATCGTCACTAACAATTAATGTCCATCACTCCAAATAACAATGCCACTGGAATCTCAATACTCCACCCCAACACATACAGTACATTCAAGCACAAGTCATGACCACAATGAACCCTACAAATGATTTCAAAGATGTATGGAGTTCAACACAGTCAGGCCACAGATTGAGTTTACATATTTCAGCAGGAAAAAAAAAACAACAAAAGAAAAACAAATCTCCAACAGGGGGTTACTTTCACTTGTTATTCAATCTTCCTTGAGCACCCTTCTCCAGCAGAATTTGGTTTCCAAGTATTCCAGTCTACATGCAGATTATGAAAGCACTCAGTTTGGCAGTCAATCTACCGTCCACATCAAGCGCATCAAATATTTTTGGCCGCCGTCCCCCTCATTCTACTATGAATCTGAGGCTAAAGACAGGCGCAGTCGTAAATACACCTGATAGCTTCATCCACAGCTGCAAACAAGTGGTGGCCGTGGGAACATTAAGTATCCATTCATTAAAATTAAACCCTCAAATGGGACATCACGCAGGCATTGGACATATCAAACTATCAATCGAGCAAAGACATTCAGGGAGGGCTTGACCGTCCATCGCTGGGTTCTTTGATCCTCATTCACACAATAACTCAACCCAAAAACAGCTTAGTCTAGTTTCTTTCTCCTTGTCAAATTCCAGATGCACATTAAGTGATCGGAGAGTGATTGTTTACCAATCGCCATCCATGTCAAGGAGTTCAAGTCAATCGTTCAAGGCAACACCGGTCACTTTGGTTGTACTGTATGAGTGTACTCTGGACTACAGCTGCGCTCATGTACATCATGGGATCCTCTTCGTTTGGAACGACTTCACGGCTGAGGACAGCTGGCTCCATATTGTCTTTCCCAGCCAGGGTTCGACTTCTTAAACCATCCATAATCTGAAATGTTTACCAAAGAGTCTTTTCCAGCTGCTTGTGATGTCTTTGGGATCCTAACAAGTGCTTCATTCTATTTGAATCATCTGGTTGCAGAACGATGTCCTGAACAACATGTGGCCTTGAGAGCTCATCGTGTGAAACGGCACATGCTGTCGTGTGTAGTAGTGCACGGCTGTGTACGTTTCCCACCATTTTCTACATTAGCAGCGGGGTGGAAAAGCTTGATGCTTTGTAAGTTAATGCATGTGGGTAATGCCGTTTTATGCTTTCGCGCAAGCCTTTGGAGTGCGTGCAAGTGTGTGCGTAGGACAGAAAGGTTGAACGTGTTGCACATCCGTTGGATGGCCCCTGGACAGTCCGGCAGAGGGCGAGGAACAGCTGGGCCTCTCATTGACAAGCTTTAATTGTGCGCAGTTAAGATTTCACTGAAATGAGGGGGTGGGGGGTTTTGATATTGTTCCAACTGGAGAGACCGGTGCTCCTGATTGTATGCTCGAGACTAAAGCCGAGAGATTACTGAGGGTGTTGTATTGCCATGCAGGCGGGGGAACTATTCTGTCTCTTCGGACTAGAGTTACCGTGGAGACCAATGTGGTGACCATCATGGTCGAGAATGCTAATCAAAGATCCCAATCAAGCCCAAATATGAATGGGATGCAAAAACAACAACAACAACAACAACAACAACTATAAACAGCAAAATTAAAAAGGCTCCTAGCGGTATTATGAATTGACTTCAACCTGGTGCCTGCTCCCAAACTCCCACCACCATTTGTTGTTATGACACAACTAAGATGAGATAAATAAAAAAAACATGGTTTTGCCCATTATATGACCTCAAAAGTATTTTCAGCCTTGTTATTATTCTTCAGATAAGATATAGTTGAAATAAAATGTGTCATTCAATGGAAGACAGCAGTGCTTCCAGATCACAAACGCACATGCAAAACAAACACTTCCAAATAGGACGTCATGTACAAAGTATATATTATGTCTATGTTGGGAACGCATTGACCCTTGTTGTTAGAGTTAATCACAAGTGCATCACTAGCCATGATGGTCAGTCTAATATTGTGTGTTCTCTAAGCCCAAAGCTCTCAGCGACCAGCCCCGTTCTCTTCCAACTAGGCCAACGAGTGAAGACATCACCATACTGATTATCGGGCTGCAGAACCTTTACCTCATCTTTCACCCCAACCCCCATTCATTGCACCAGTTGGTTCCCACACTCCTCTTCTGCATCAGGCTATACTGCTCCCAACATTACCCCCACAAAGGGCCAATGAGCACTGACCTCGGCATGTAGAGGCTCAGTGTTCATGCTCAACTTCACACGCACCAATTGTCAATCATGCACACCTACTCAATCAATGCAACTGTCCCCCCTTTTTTTCCCTGTGCCACAATGCAATGGCCAAACATTGGCTGAAAACCCATCGTCAGTGAAACTCATTTACAGAGGCAAAAGCAGAATCTGTGCCCATACATAAATTTGAACTTGTGAGCAAGCATTAAGACTGAAATGATAAACATGCAAATGCTGGTTTCGCCACTCCAAAAGACTACAATTAAATTTCAAAATAAAATCATCAGCTCATCTGCAATATCTGCAGGAGTCTGATCCTGATCTTTTGAATCAGGTATGTTAGAGGAGGGAAGAAAAGCCAAAGAAACCTCCGGGGTACTTGCGCTCAAGGCACAGAGTTTGACACCTGTGCAAAGGTTGCAGATCTAGCACATTTTTCCAAACATTAATGGAATCAACTACAGACATGGCGATAACTCCTCCTTTGAACTTCAAATAAGAGATTGTGAGGCACAGAATCAGAATCATTTGAATAGACACACACACAGGAAAAAAATCTGCATATGTACACAATGAAAATGAAACATGAAACCAAGCACTCAAAGTGCCTCAATGTTGACTCTTCATACACCGACTGATGCAGCTAGAGCAATTTGATGTTCGGCACCTCATTGAAGGACATTCGGGCATGGTCACATGGGTGAGGAATCAAACCTACAACACAACACACCTCAGGTTCCTCTTCAAATTTCCCTTTCATTTCATTTTATGGTCATTTTATGGTCTCACACTCAATGGGGTTATATGGAATATTATATTAATTTAATTATATATCAGAAAGCATATCAACCTCCACCGGTGCTCTGTTTTATTTTAAAGAACCCAAGGGAGATAATCGGGATTCCACTGTCAGTCATTTGATTTCATTGAGTGAAGTGAACACAGTCGAGAAAAACCATTGAGATCACGTTTCCGTCATATGCTTCTGCTCCACCGGCTGCACCCTTCAAGCTTTTCACAGAATGAAAAAGTGCCGCTGATCAAAGCAACTGCTGATAAGGGCCGACTGATGAAACCTGCAACTCTCAAAGAGATGTTTATTCAGCATGACAACATCAGATAAGAGATCTAACAATATAAGGGAAGATGACAGCAAAGTGTGCAAAAACTGAACCTGTATACAATGAGAACACTGGGAGTTAAAATCTGTTTCCGACGCTACTGTACTTGACGCCAACGCTGGCGGTGGGAACACAGACCATGATAAGATGAACAAATGGAAGATGAACCAAACCTAAATACAGCACTATATTTTCCCACTTTTTTAAATAGCTGGACTCACTTTAGTGACTCCTCATGAAGTTTCTTGTCATGAAATGAAACCAATGCCCAATTGGTAAAACAAACAGGTTGACTGATTTCAAGAAGGATTATCAAATCACATTAGGTAAACCATTTCTATTAAACTGGGGCAACAAACATGCTAACTTCAGATGGCTCTTCCAAAACAACAGCAATAATAATAATAATAATAATAATAATAATAATAATAATGACACTTGCTCCTATTACAGTCAATTTTTCAGTATTTTTCAGGCAGTACGTTGCTTTACCCAAAATGTCAAACTCAAGGCCTCGGGACCAGACCTGGCCCGCTACGTCATTTTATGTGGCCCGCGTAAGAGACATAGGTGTCTACTTGCAAGATTCCTTCTAAAATCTGTCACAAAATAACAATTTGACTTAATAAATAAGGTTGAGATTTTGTGCCCATGTCTCCACTCACTTGGACAATTAAAAAAAATTAAATCAATCGACTGATTTCAGAATTAGTAATCCTTTAAATTGATGTACAAGTAATAATGCAATGCAAAAATTAAACATTTTTGTGGTTTCAGTGTCATAAAGGCCCTCTAAGAAAAGACCTAATTCCAAAGTGGCCCACGGACAAATATTAATTTGACACCCTTGTTTTCGAGTATGGTACTTTTCTAAAAATGCTTATTTAAGGGGGAAAAGAAAAAAGTATGATTTTTGGGTTAAATTAATATGACACAGAGACTAAAAACAATACAGCTCAGGCTCGCACGCAAAATCCCTGTTTTCTAATTGTGGCTAAGTTCGCAAATACGTCCTCAGCATGTGTTGCTTTACCACAATCATTCGGAAACTCAAAGCTTTGCTCAAATATGCCGTTCCATGTTTCAGAGTCATGCAAAAAAGTGTACCGGAGGAGTATGTCAGGTAATACAGATTCTAATCTAGCAAGAGTTGACACATTGGTTGACTAGACTCGCTTCCATTACTTCAACGTCATTTCTGTGCTTGGCAAAAAAAAAAAACATTTTTGTTTCTGTGTAAGCTCTCAGTCGTACAGGAGTGGTCCAACGAGTACAGAAGTACTGATGACGGCTGAAGAAACCTTTTCATCCATATTTTTGTTTCCTTCTTCAGTTTTCTAAAGAAGGAGGCCATACTGACGGACGTGCAAAAGTATTTCCAAATGGCAAAAGAAAGCCAACGCAATTAGGAAACGAGAGTTTCGAGCGCCTGGTCAAGTTTACATTTTTACAGAAGTCACTATTTCAGCCAAAAAATGGAAACATAAAACTGCAATTAATAGACTGAAAAGGATGGTAGTTTGACTGGATTAGATGCAACCACCCAGGTCATTACCAAAGAAAATGCAGCCCAATTAGCAAATCTACTTCTTCAGCAGCTCTCTTGTCACACAAAGACACTTGTCGTTTTATGGCAAAAGACACCACTCTCACAATTATTTTGGGTCAGTCTTGCAAATACCTCATTCAACATTGCCTCTGTTCACAAATCGAGTGTTCCCCAAAGCACCACTAACAATCTACTGATGCTTCATGATTGAATGTCACTTTGCTGATACCGTCATGGTGCACTACTTTGTCAACACCGGAATACACATCAGCGTCCGTGGAAGCCTGATCAGGCAGCGTGTGGAGGGCGGTCTAGTGGAACACACCCCTACCTCGTGTGGCCAATGATCTACGAGAATGAAATATCCTTGAAAAATAATTGACAAGCCAAGGTTTTCAGTGTCGGCCCGAAGATCTGTTGCACGCCCAGCGCAGATAGTGAAGCATAACTCCCAACTCTGCTTGCCTCCTTCAGTATGTCTCCACCGTATCCCATTCAAACCGCAACCACGCAACATTATATGGACTAACAAGGAAGCCTGGCCTTTGGCCCACGCTATTTACTTTCCACAGTATTTATGATCCCTTGTCTATTCTGCAGCCAACTCTTCTAACTTTCCCCCTTTTGATTTGGCCGCTACATTCCTTTCTATTAAAATGGTGTGGAGCTTGACTGAGTCAATGATTGCTGGGACCTGTGCTTGAACTTTGAACCGGTATGTCTAAAGTATTCTCTCCTGTACATCATGGTGTCGGTTGAGTTCTGGTAAAAAAAATGGACTAGGGCTGAGGGTTAGTATGTTTTTGACAATTCACACCATGAGGCTTCCACAAAACCTGGTCTGACCGAATAAGCAATGTCAAGCTTTCCCCTTTCCATGCAAGCACACGAAAAAAGCAACACGAGGCCGTGAGCCTTTTCAACTTCTTTGCTGCCACCGTTTACATCAAAAGGTGAGCAGACTCATCTTTTTCATACTAAAAAAAGGCGCTGTTAATGCAAGTGGTCCCGAGAGAGGCACCGGGGCTTTAGTCTTGTGAGATCACTCCCACCTGTGAAGATCAAATATGAGACATTTATTATACAGAGGGGAGTTATCTTGCCCTCCCTATCTGATGGGCTATGTAATGGAGAAGCCCTGGACAGATCCACTTTCACTGCCCTGAAAGGCTAGAGAGGTGACCCAAAAGGAAATCATTATTCAGGAAAACAAAGGTGTCTTCGGCCCGAGGGAATGAAAAGAAAAAAACTCTGAAGGGAGAAGAACTACTAGCCTCTCCAAGGTGATGACAATCATACAAATAAACAGGATCCACTGGGCCGATGGAAGAACATCAACATTTATTCTGCTTTACAAATTGCAGGTACGTGTTTTGAATCTGCTATCTTATGCCTGGAAATTGAGAACAGATTCTCACTCGCAACTTTGCAGCACAAAGGAGGGTAAAACAAAGAAAGTGACCGGAGTAGAGAAACTTTGAACTTGGCCTTAGACAGCTTCACCGAAGCAACATGTGAGCTAGCGTGTGCCTCAAAGGATAACAAAATCTCACTTTCAGATCAGTCTGGCACACAACCACACACAGACACACTTCAGAGTGCCATTTGTTGACATATCACTGCGGAGAATCTGTCTTCATGTATACATCAACACAAAACTAGCCACACTTGAAAAAGATGTGTTTACATGCCAACACAGACAGCATGAGAACAAACTGAAGCTAATACGGGTGCACACCTGGCTGAAGTCGGATGGGGCTGCCACCTGATCGAATCAAGTGGCATACTACATCATAGCAACCACTGACACGGACACAAACAGTCATCACATCCAGTAAGTGGTCTGTGCTCACTTCTTTTTAACGGCAACCAACTCATTAAATAATGTGACGTCTTATCAACTACATCATAACATCCACATCACATCAAGTCCACGTGATTATTAAATAAAATACATACACTTTTAATATTCAACATTATGGGGAGGTCCCTCAACATTTTTGACAATAACATAGTTATGCTCAAATTACTCAAATTCCACACTGTAGTTTCAAAAAACCCTTAGCAATGTGGTTTTTCGCCCTGGCTTTGGAAGAGTGCACCAGCTCCACACCCTCACCAAATGTCTGAGGGGGTGCGGGGGAATTCGCACAAGCAGTCTCCATGTGTTTTTCGACAATGTCCCACTGGGAATCACGTAAGCGGTGCTGTGGGAATCTGCAGAGAAAACTTTACACTACATTGCATGCAGAAAGTCTTATTTATTTTCATTGAGGATTGAGATTTCCCAAAGTTTCCACTTTTATGTCCATGACTTTTTTTATAATCAACAGAATCCAGTAGAGCCCATAGGGAGAATAATTTGGGAGCCTCAATATGCCATTTTTGTTTTTGTTAGTTATTTTCATTTGGTTGGTTTGGCTTCATCAATCAACCTCAACTTTCACTCGAGCAGCTTGCTGCAGTGTGTGAAGCGGTTGGGAACATAATCAGCACCTCTGTGTGTTTTTAATCTGTCTCCTGTGACGACAAGGGAGCAGAGACAAAAAGTTTGCTTGTCCAACAACATAGTCTGCCTCTCCCTCAGCTATTATCGAGATTTGGCTCATGTTAAAAAAAAAGGGTGAATGCTTTTTGATGTTTGGGAACGTTTTGTGACAGTTACTGCATGCAAATAGAGCAGCCGCAAAAAGTGTTGTTCAGGGAAAGAAAGAATCTGGATAGGTCCTGGAAGTGAGCAGACCGGCCGCTATATAATGCAATTGGAGCTCACTGTTGTCTTCAAATGCTCCCTTGGTGACTATCAGCAGAGCCATCTCCAGAAAATGTAGACAGTTTACAAAGCAGAATAACAGAAAAATGCTTTGGGGTAAAGGGACAAAAATAAAAAAATAAAAAACTGTATTGGTAAGGAGAAAATTAATTGCATGCATTGAACCAAATTTTCCTCTGTCACAATTTGGTATCTTCCAAGTTTCATTACAAGTCTATGATATTATTATATGCACACACAGGAGTTATTTTTACCAATTTTTGACCAATCAAACTTTTAAAAATGCTTTGCCAACCAATGTGGAAGTTAAGATATAAAAAAAAGAACAAAAGGTGTTGACAAGGCTCCTGTGTTTATATTGGAAGATCACTATTCATAGATGGTGCCTTGTTGCCTTATGTAACAGGAGATGCTTGCCATTTTGGTTTACGAGCAACTACATCCGCTCACATCCATGGGAAGCCGGCGGTATTTGACCTAAGTCAGGTGTCCTAACTACATAAAGATGATTCTGATTCTGATTCTGATGTTTATGACTACCTGTCTGAATACACGGGTGAACAGCAAATTGCAGTCGTCGATAACTTTATGTTCCCATGGCCCCGACGCAAACATTAAATTTCACAAAGTCTAACTGCAAAGCGGCCAGGAAGGAGAGTGGTAAGCACACCAACTTCACAGTCCAGAGGTACCGGGTTCAATTCAATCTCTGGCCTCCTAATTTGGGACTTACATGTTCTCCCCGGGCCTTCGTGGGGTTTCTCCAGGGTGTCCCCCCCCATCTACTCCCCGAAGATGACTGAAATAGGCTCCAGTACCCTCCGCGACCTTCGTGAGGGTCAACCGGGGTCTGCCACTTTTTTCTTAAATGACGGCAATTTGCATGTACTTCAGAATGTGTGAATGGCATTTAATTTCCAAGTCCTTCTTTGCAATGAAATTGAACTCAATTGACCTTCAAGGTCAGAGGTTTAACTACTCTGAAAAAGGCTTTGAGGTCCCCCGAGAAAGACTTGTTAAGTGACATCTCAGATTAAAATTGTTCAAGAAATGATTGACCAGTGTTATCTTTCTGCGATCTCACTTGTTGTACTTCATCTACATTTCATAAAACAGGCATGCACGCATGCAGTTTCTTGCATCGTTTTGACTGGCTGGACTGAAAACTAAGGTTGGATCCGAATGAGATTTCATAAAGAAGTGTGCGCGGGCAAGGTACCCGCCAAGTGCAGTTTCACCAATGTGCATGTTTGAAGCAAGAGGGCTTGTCTAAGGGTTGCGAGAAAAATGACGAGAAGTACTCTGGTGCCAGGTTTGGTCTCCGTTTTGAAACTGTGGCCTTTTGGAAAGCTTCCAGAGCTTGTCGTGCCACTCTCCTTTGATAATAGGCCACAGTATGTGGAAGTGTTGGGCCAAGATACACAGCCTTTTGGTAATAGTTAACAGAGTGGGCAAACAGTAAACTCAGCAGCATGGAGGTGGGTCAGAGAATCGCGGTAGAGGTAATGCTCACACCCCCTTCTCTCTTCAAGCCTAACCTTCTGTCTCTCGGTAGATCTGGCAGAGCACTGAGCGCTTGGCTCATCTCCCGACTCTCGGGTTTGGACATAAACAGGCTGCTGACGGATATAGGACAGCGCTGTAACCAGCACTCAGCAACGCTTTCCCCATAAAATACAGTAGGAATTTAAGGATATAAGCAGTGTACTGACAGAAAGGAAGAACAACACAAATGGATGTAACATTTGGAGAAAAAAAATTCAGAGGCTGAAAATATGACATACAGCATAGGTGTCTAACTCCTTGTTTGCCGCGGGCCACGTTGGAGTGACGGTTTCCTCTCGAGGCCCGTTATGAATTTGGTGAAACCATCTTCTCCACATATTACATACAAAATGCTGAACAAATTAATGAATAACTAGTTTTCAAATCTGAAGTCAAGAATTAAGACTGTTATTGTGGTTTACATATGACAATTTGAAATTTGGTTCAGATTTTAGCAAGCATCATGGCACTTGACATGCTTGATTTGGCTTTGCGTGTCGAATAAAATGATGTGGCGGGCTAGATTTGGCCCCCGGACCATGACTTTGACAACTGTGACACAATATGTGACACTTCGGCACATATTGTGACAATTCGGCATTCCATTCACCTAAATTTCTGTGAAAAAATAAGGGTGACTGCCAGGTTTTCTCAGCCAGCATCACTGTATGACCTCACATATGTGTTTCTGGAAGCAACGGTCAAAAATTCCCATAAACACACCCCGAAACCTTGTGGACGGCCTTCCCAGAAGAATCGTTCCACTGCTATATTCGTGCAACCATTCGTCATATGAAAACGTATGCTAGCGAACAGTAACAACTTCTGCGTTTACTAGACAGCGCTTCCTAATTGGTACTATATTTGCATACGAACGCAGTGATGCCGCCTTTCAGCTTTGGAAAATGTGATTAGGACTTAATGTCAGGATTGGAGCATGGTGTGTCATCTGGATAGAAGTGACTATTTGTGGCTGACAATGTCCCGTCCCATTTGGCAGAGACAAGACATTTTATGTTGTTTCTCTAGCCTGCCATGGTGATACGATGAGGTCACATCTACTCGGCTCGTGAAGGAAGTGCTGTGCTTTTAGCGTACTACTGTAAGTGCGGGTCCCTCATCCAGACAACCCAAGGACTTTGGCGATAGGCATGTCATTAACTTAGCTTGCGGCAACCTGCTGCGCTAATCTCGGAGCGCGCAGACCAAACACCAAAACCGCTCACGCCTCTGCTATTGTCCTCAGACTTTACTTTTGACGACATTGCTGCGTAAGGCCGCTAAAAGCGAAATGAGCAGCTCGAGACACCCTGTTTCGGTCCCCCGTAGGAATGTGAGGATGTAAGTAGAAGAGGATACAGTCAATGATTATAAAAAAAAAGATCCAATAGGACATGATACAATCCTAAAAAAAGACATGGCGCGCGCACACACACATTCTTGCTCTGCACTAGAGTAGACCCTGCAGTGAAGGTTATGGGGAGAGCGGCCCTGGCAAAGATACCGTGGCCTGCTCTTTCAAATACAGGCTGCCTTTAGAGCCGTGCCTGGATGAACTGAGTTTTATTTTAACGCAGAGAGTTGGGAGTCAATGCAAACACACGGGTTATGCAATCAAAATGATAGTCTATCGTTTCCCTTCCGAACTGAAAGCCTGTGGTCAAGGTGAATGAAGTAAAGAATTGGAGCGGCTAAAACAATGCATAATCTAAGTGACCTTTGATCTGTGCCCTTCCACACATATTGCCAACAATGTTTGAAGCAAAAAAACCAACTCAACTTTGTTTATCAAGTTTGTATTGTCGCGACGTGGTTAATTGTTGTGTCAAATCACTGCCGGGACAGTCCTTCAAACATTACACGTACTGTAGACCCGCTTCAGAACCATGCCTCCCCATCACAGAGAATACACAGATGGATTTTCTGTCATGTTTTCACATGGACATTAGCTCAAAGTATTTGTAAACACACGTACATCACACATACGGTTGCGAATGGATGGATTTACATTTCTCTCGCTAAAGCTATTAACAGTTGACAGAAATGCACACGGTTGTCATCGGGCAGTCATGATATTCTTCATTTAGAATATCACGGTGTGTCGCTGACAGACGCAACAAGTGTTGTACGGGGCTGAGTCTTGAACGTAAGGAGCTCTCTCCCGCCTCTCACACAGCACCCAAAACAGAGGTCTGTCAGCATTCCGGTTGGATGCCAAGGTATTTACTTTGGACAAGAGAGGGAGGCAAGGGCCTTGGTTCTAATTACAAGCACCCAGTCAGGAGGTCATGGCCAATTGGAACAAGTCTCCCAGATACACAGTCATGTCCTGATACCTTTCGGACTCTCGGTTTGCGAGGCCTTTGTTGTTTTCGGAGAATGCAACAAGGTTACACTGCCACGCCAGCTCTTCCAAAAGAAAGCCGACAGATAGCAGGAGGCGGCACGGTTATGACGGGGTAGTTGCGTTTGCAGTCAACGGGACGGAGTACCGGTAGTCCTGGAAAGAGCGGGACTGCAGGATGGAACCTAGTCGGGATTAACCGAATACACCAGGTCTTTTCACATGTTTATCAAATGATCTGCAACATTTTTACAATCGAATACATTCAATGGGCGATGCAGCTTCCACGTAAACATAAATTGGTGTTCTGACCAAAGATGATCACCTCTTGTTTACATCCATTTTGGGAGACCAGAAGGAAAAAAAGACATGTTAACGCCACTAACCTCAAGTCCATTTCAAAGGGCAAATGCACACGGGTCATTATGCTTTTAAAAGCCTCAGCGAATCAAAACGCTCGCCGCAAGACATGGTTGGCATTCGGTGGCCTGCCATCTCTGTGATTTTTGCCCACATCTATACAGGGGATTTCCAGCGCTTGATGCATGTGTGTAATCCATCTTTCCCTTTTCCCGATTGCTGTCCTCTGCCGCTGTATTAACGCTGTGCTTCCCTACTCTCTCGTATTGCTGTCAACTCTGATTAAAAAGTGCTTGACTCTCAAAGCCACTAGTGGATTTCCCCTCAGTGAATCTCCTTCATGACCTGAATGTTTGTGTTTTCCCGATAGCCGAGAGCTCGCTGATGGATTGACAACATCTGCCTGTCAATAGCGCACTTTACTAATACACGCACCCACACATAGACAAACCGTAAACACACTAAAACTTGGTGAGACAACAACTAAAATGTGAATGCATTGAGTTTAGAGTGCACAGTGAGGCCCCGCTACTTAGCGCGGTTACAGTGCATCACTTTTTTTTTCAGGAAAAAACGTTCATTGGTTCCCAGCGTTGACGTTTGATCATCATTTCCTTCATCAGTGATTAGCATTTAGTGTGTGTGTGTGTGGGGGGGGGGGTGCGTCCTCACTTCACAGATTTTCATATATTGAGGGTGGTTCGGGTCCCCATTAATCACGATAAATGGGGAACACTGTATTTGTGATACTTCATTTTCACAACCTGCTCTGTGGTTATTAATCTGGTCATGTTAAATCCCTCAGACATGATTAATGCAACTGCATTGGGTTTATAAATGTAATTATTGTATACATAAATCCAAGGCTTCTTTGACATGTGGGACAAAACCACGACTTGCCCATTTTTTTTTTTTTACTAAAAAAGATCATACTGGTCAAAGTACTATTAACAAAATGACTCCACATGACACTATAAATAAAACCAAAACAAAGTGACTATTACAGAGAATATGTGACATGCATAAAACATTGCAAAGTGTTCTGCAGATGTTTCCACATAATTGAAGCCCATATTTAATGTGCAATAAATAATAGCGTTCCAAGGGCAATTTGGGGTCGAAACGCAACCGCTGCTGTGAGTATTTGTGAGGTTTAGCGCTGAAAAAGTGAAACCAACGCCAAAAGGGTTCCCATATTAACCAAACCATCGATCATGCTAAGGTCACTGCGAGGTTAAAGTTAGAAGAGGGAATTGTACATGGTACAACTCAGCACGGCAAATACTCTCTGTAACGGTGGTATTGTTGTTCATGCTAGCATATATTTGTGTTATAAAGATTATTTTTTTTTTTTTTTTTTTTATGGCTTTTCGCATTTTGTTAGCATATACCTAGCATACTGGACTGTCATTCAAAGTATGTGATTGGGATGAACATTTTGATGTTTAAATATTGATTATTTCGTTGTTTTGTTTGACAATGTGTCATTTGTGCGGGGAATTTCAAATGAAATCAAGCATTCAAGAATAGTTAAATAGGTGTTTTCTGGCAGGGGTCAAGTGGAATGATTCTTTTTCAGATGTACTTTCTAAACTCATTCATTGCTAGACGTGCAAAAAATGTGTCCACTCCAGTGCCAGGGTTTTTGTCATTGCCACAGAATATCGCGTTTTAGGACTACATAAACATTCAATGTAGCATTAGAATCCTTAGGCTTAGTCCTTTATGCAGAAAAAAAAGAATTCATTCCTAAATTACATGGGTCTGGCGTGATATGTGCTTGA